>NC_088360.1:16887183-16909683 GCF_034508935.2 Berghia stephanieae | reverse complement strand
CGTCAAGCTATAAGTCCTCGAGGGTTCTAGCGTTGCCATCGTTTTGTTATAGCCTGATACTGAAATCCAAAAGGACTGGCAATTTGACGTCATTATTTGTTTTTTGCACCGCCTAGTGAGTTGTCGTTAGTAGAGCTCATGGAAACAAGTTATTTCATTGGTTGAACTATTGAATACAACTCACGATTTGTTTTCTTTTGTGGCAAAAGACTGGCATTTTGACGTCATTTTTTGGTCAGTATCAGGCTATAACTTTACGAAGGCCACGGTTAGAGCGTGACCATCGTCAACTTTAGCCTGACACCACCAAAAAATGACGTCAAAAGACAAGTTACAGTGCTCTTAGTGCAAGGAAGTAACCGTGGATGGTAAATACGTGACGTCATCGGCATACTCTCTATAGATAGTTCGAAGATGACGTCACTCAGGTCTTTGTAATTATTTTTTGCCATCCGCGTTTAATAGATAGTTCGAAGATGACGTCACTCATGTCTTTGTTATTGTTTTTTGCCATCCGCGTTTATGAGTAGTTCTCACTAGACTGTATTAACCTGACTATAAACGTTCATGGATACACACAGTTTTGTGTGTTGGTCCGTTATACTTCCGGATGGCAATGTTATGAGCTTCTGAGCCAAGCGCATACTATCTATAAGTCCTCGAGAGTTCTTGTGTCAGGCTATGCGCTAACGGCGGATACGGTTCGAGTTGGCGACAATAACAAAACACTTTTAGTCTTCATTTCGGCCAGGATATTTCCACTTCATTAATGGATTATGATGGCCCCAAAACTTGTCAAAAAACCCTGTCGGGTTCAGGCACACCCATCTGTAATACAAATCAGATTTTTGCTGTGCATTTAGCTAAAATACTAACGACACCCACCAACCGGCTATAACATACCAAGAGATGAGTGACGTCAATTTTGTTCTTTCTATAGATAGAACGAAGTTGACGTCACTCAGGTCTTTGTTGTTGGGGGGGGGGGGGTTGTGTGGATTTTTTGCCATCCATGTTTATGAGTAATTCTCACTAAACTATATTGACGACAAGACAATAAATGTTCAAGGTTACACATAGTTATGTGTGTTGGCCCATTATATTTCCGGATGATAATGTGAATTTCTTAGCCAAGCGCACAGCTTTTATAGAACGTTTCACCCCCCCCCCCCCCCCCCCCCCCGGCTTCCACAATGAATAAAAACAGAATGAAAGAAAAAAGAAAAAGAAAAGAAGGAAAAAATGAAAAGTTTTCATTTAATTATTGGGTGGAGACTATGCGACTTTTTTATTTTTTTTTTTTTTTTTTTTTTGGTCAAATTGGGAGTCCATCGATATTTTAGAGTAAAAGTTTTGTTCTGATCAGTGAGAATACGGCAGATCTCGTTCTTCAGTGTTTTGTAATTGTGTTGTTCTTCCATTCGAATTCACTGCATCAGAAACACTGTCTTACTCCCAATTTAAATAATAATAATAATAATGTTTTTAAAAATTAATAAATTTAATGGCCAGAAAACTAGTCCAATATCAATCCATTAAAATGACCCTCATCTTCTCAAAAATCTCTCAAACCTGGGACTTCGCGAAGACCCAGAATTGAGAGTTTTTGATTGACAAGATAAGGGTTTAATTCAACGACATCTACTTGAAGGAATAGTTTTCTGACCAAAATTTAAAATACGTGTTTTTTCAGACCACGTCAGAGATGAGCTGCCCCCATCCACTTTCCATTTTGTTATGTTGTGACAAAACCTGAGGTAGACAGGTGCAAAGGTATTATAAAGGAGGGATGTTTGAAGATGGCAGAGTCTGTGTCTGTGTTCATCATTGACATTGATTGGGATGGGGGGGGGGGGGGGGGTAGACTAGATCAGGGATGTGAATTGCGTCGTCAGTGGTGCCGCGCTGAAGACCGGTCTGGACCGCGGTCCGACGGTCTTTTAGCTGTGAACCGAAGACCGGTCCCAGAGGGGAAGACCAGCGGCGGTCCTCTCTTCTTATCACCTTTCAACTAGTGCGGGGCGGTCCTTGCAAGGACCACGGTCCTACGGTCTCGCGCCATAGCCTACTACTTCCCCAGCGATTCGTTGCTTCGGTTGCCTATCTTCCACCAATCACCACCCATCCCACTTAATTAATCGCACCCACCCCCCTTTGCTATACACTAAACGACACAGACGACCATACAGGCAGACGACCACCAACCTCCACTCCGCAAACCGCCCTTTCGTGTGTGAGATGGGGGGTACAGGAGGCGCACACCTTGGACGATTCCATTATACGGGGTAAATTTCAAAATTTACTACACCATAATGATCGCAATGACAATGATCTATGGTCAAGGCATGACCCCTCTTCTCTAATGGGTTATTGTTTGAAATGTATGTGACTACAAAAGATGTGTGTGTTTGTGTGTGTGTGTGTGTGTGTGTGTGTGTGTGTCGAACCTAGCAAGTAGCAAATCCGATTTTTTGTTTTCTTTTGTCCATCTCTTGTCACCACTCCTTTCTATCGCAGTGTTGTCATTTAAAATAATACAATAATATTAAAATTTCGTTTGGTGTTTTTACTAATCAAATAATATGAGTTTCATTAGTTTCTTCCTTCCAAAAAACCCAGTTATAACGTCTGAATTTAAAAAAGTCCAATAGAATGTTTGGGGACCCCGATAGCTCAGTTGATAGAGCACTCTCTTTATACGCAAAGGGCCAGAGATCGATCCCGGGTGCAGTCGATTTTTTTCTGAATCCCTGTCTACTCAGCAATGAATGGGTAGCTGAGTTTGTTAGATCTGGCGAAAAGTCACCATCGACCCCTCTTATCACCTCATCCACCCCCTCTTATTATAACTTCACGTCTCTCTCTTACTCTTCAATGCTCGCTGCCCTCTAATGTGTGTGTGTGGGGGGGGGGGGGGGGGGGGGGGGTAGGAGTTGCGTGTGTGTATCAACGCCACGAACAACTCGATCAACGCCTTGGGCGATGCCATTATCTCCGTTAATGGGGATAAATTTCAAATTTTATTAAATTATCGAAGTAACAATGAAGTACGGTGAGCAAATAAAGAAGGCATCACCCCTCTTCTCTAATTAGGTTACAATTTGAAATGAGTGTGACTACTCCGTGTGTTTTACTCCTGTAGACCACGGTTTTCATCGTGTAGCGGTCTTTAACGGTTCAAGAATGAACGATCCCACGGTCTCAAAGGTCAAACCGGTTCGAATTTCCAACAGTCTCTCAGGAATGTTCAAAGTCGAAAAGGACCGGTCCTAGGACCGGTCCTTGCGGTCTTCATTTCCCAAGGACCGTAGGACCGTGGTCCTTAAGCTTGCCAAGGACCGCCCCGCACTAGTCGTCAGTCGTCAGCATTCGGGGGAAAAAAGCTGTCATTTTATGCATGTTTTTCGTCGCATGTTTGTGTATTTTTTTGTTGTTGTTGTTCGTCGCATGTGATTGTATGTGAGCGCGCGCATTATGTGTTTGCATCTAGTATAACTTATTGTGTGGGGCGGGATTTAGATACAATATGTGTGTGTGTGTGTGTGTGTGTGTGTGAGTGTATGTGTTGGTGTGTGTGTGTGAGGGGGTAGGGGTGGGGGGAGTGAAAACTTTTATTTTCTGTTTGTGTGTTTGTGGAGGGGTGGTTGGGCGCGTTTGTGTGTGTGTGTGTGTGTGTGTGGAAGAAAGAGAGAGAGGGGGGGGGGGCAGAGAGAGAGAGAGACGGACAGAGGGAGAGAGATGGACAGATAGAGAGAAAGAGAGGGAGAGAGAGAGAGAGAGAGAGAGAGAAAGAGAGGGATACAGAGAGAGATGGACCGATAGAGAGAAGGAGGGACAAAGAGAAAGAGTGGGATACACGCACACACACACACACACACACACACACACACAGAGAGAGAGAGAGAGAGAGAGAGAGAGAGAGAGAGAGAGAAAGTTCAATAATTTTCCAGAGGTGAAAAGAAACTATCGACTTCTTACCTGCCTCAGATGGCGTAGGAAGAAACTCATTTTCACAAATTTATTGACTATTTTCAGTCGATTTGTACAATAAAATAAATAAAATAAAATCCAATAAAATAGAATCACAAAGTGTCTATCTTAAACCAAAGAAAATAAACTATTGTTTGTTTCAATACGTTATTTACGATTTGATGATGTTTTAGATTGGGAATAAATTGGATTGAATTTTGATGTATCAAAAAGCTGGTAATCTACTTAAACCCTGGCCCGAGCACTCCCTGAGGACAGGAACAAGGGGCACTCCTAAGAAACTTTTCACACAAAGGGCCAGACTAGATGTGCGCAAGCATAGTTTCGGTGTTAGAGTGGTTCAAGTGTGGAACAGTCTACCAGAGAAAGTTGTCAGTGCTGATTCACTTAATACATTCAAGAACAGATTGGATAGCTATTGGAAAAACCAAGAAATCTTCTATGATTACAAGGCTAGCATCACATTCTGTCTTCACGGTAATCTGCAACAGGAAGAAACAAAGATGACACCTGAGTCCAGCGAAGAGGATCATTGAGAACCTGTGCTGGAAATCATCTCTAAGTATCTCTAAGTAAGTAAGTATCAAGATGAATCCGTTTTCATGCAAGGCTTTTTGGTGCCTCGCGTCTACTGTAGTGCAGAATAAATTGCTCCTGAACTCATGACTCGGGCTGTCTTAACCCACTCAACTCTAACATCGACTATATCCGTAGTAAACCCGGGTTACTTTTACCCCATCCCTATTATCGATTACATCTTTTATGAGACAAATTATAGACGAAGTATCAAGCTAATGGGTTGGGTTTTTTTAGTTTTTACACGTTAATGAATGGTAGTTGAATAAAACTATTTATGTACATGCTCATTTTAAATACGTTTTTTTCCAATTTTGAAAAGTAGCAAAAATTTCTAGGATTGAGTGAGTTAAGAATACCAGTGAAAGCCTTCGTTTCGTGATAATTGATTTGAACCTTTCTGTTTTATGTGGTCTTCGAGGGGTTTTTATAAAAATTGGTATCGAGATGGTTTTTGGTCCGGTATTTAGCGCAAGTTTTAAAAAGAATTGACACGTTTATGTTAAAATTTACTTTTAAATCGTGTTTTAGGTCTTTTGATTTACTAAAAGAGCTCCACTTTTCCTAATTATTCATATTATGTCATTGTTAGGCAGAAAAAACATTTATAGTGTGGATGGATCGTTGTTTTGGACAATTAATTGACATTAAACACTTCCTCGAAGTCCCAGGTTTAAGAGTTTTTAACAAGATGAAGGTCATTTTAGTTGATCGATATTCGAAGGGCAAGTTTTCTGGGATAAAATGTTTAAAATGTGTTTTTAATAAGAATACGGCAGCGTAACGATCGTTGTCATTATTGTATTACACAGTGGTAGTAATAGGGTCACATTTGGTCTAAATGGGACAGGCTAGCGGTGAGCAATTAAGTGCTCACTCAGAAATATGCCAGGTGGCACGTGTTTGATTACTAAACGTGCGTGTTTGTTTGCATTGTGTGAAAGAGAAAGAAAGAATGGAGAGAGAAAGAGAGAATGAGAGAGAGAGAAGGAGAGAGAGTGAATGTGTGTGTGTGTGAGAGAGAGAGATAGTGTGTGTGTGTGTGAGAGAGAGAGAGAGAGAGAGAGAGAGAGAGAGAAGAAATAGATAGATAGATAGATAGATAGATAGAAGAGAGAGAGAGAGAGAGAGAGAGAGAGAGAGAGAGAGAGAGAGAGAGAGAGAGAGAGAGAGAGAGAGTGAGTGAGAAAGGGAACAGAGGGCTGGATGAGCAGATGGAAAAGCACTGAAAAGATCGAGGGAGAGTGGAGGGGTGTTGGTGGAGTGGGGGTGGAGGGGGGAAGTATTCTACCAGGACAAGGTTCTGACAACAGTTTTCCATTAAATCACAGACCATACTGCCGTACTCTGCCCCAGGTTTGAGAGTTTTTGCCAAGGCGAGGGTCATTTAAATCGATCGATATTTGAAGGACGAGTTTTCTGGCCAAATCTTAAAACATGTGTTTTTTCTGGAGTATTAGGAGCATAAAGAAGGGCTGGTAGGCAACTTTTTCTTGGGTCTTCATTTGAAGGAATTTTCAATAGAATTGGCAGTCCAAACGATCATCTTTTTCCATGGATAGGGGGGGGGGGGGGGGGACTGGTTTTCTATAGATAGTATGCTCTTGGCTAAGAAGCTCATAACATTGCCATCCGGAAGTATAGATAGTTCAAAGATGACGTCACTCAGGTCTTTGTTATTGTTTTTTGCCATCCGCGTTTATGAGTGATGCTCACTGAACTGCATTAACCTGACTATAAACGTTCATGGATACACACAGTTTTGTGTGTTGGTCCGTTATACTTCCGGATGGCAATGTTATGAGCTTCTTAGCCAAGCGCATACTATCTATAACGGACCAACACACACAACTGTGTGTATCCATGAACGTTTATAGATAGAATGCGCTTGACCAAGGAGTTCACAACATTGCCATCCGGAAGTAAAACGGACCAACACACAAACTCTGTGTAACCATGAACTTTTATAGTCTGGTTAATACAGTTTAGTGAGAACAACTCACAAACGTGGATGGCAAAAACAATAACAAAGGCCTGAGTGACGTCATCTTCGAACTATCTATAGTCAGGTTAACACAGTTCAGTGACCATTACTCATAAACACGGATGGCAAAAAACAATAACAACGACCTGAGTGACGTCATCTTCGAACTATCTATAGATAGAATGCGCTTGGTCAAGGAGTTCACAACATTGCCATCCGGAAGTTTAACGGACCAACACACAAACTCTCTGTAACCATGAACTTTTATAGTCTGGTTAATAGATAGAATGCGGTTGGCCAAGGAGTTCACAACATTGCCATCCGGAAGTATAACGGACCAACACACAAACTCTGTGTAACCATGAACTTTTATAGTCTGGTTTATACAGTTTAGTGAGAACAACTCACAAACGCGGATGGCAAAAACAATAACAAAGGCCCGAGTGACGTCATCTTCGAACTATCTATACAGTTTAGTGAGAACAACTCACAAACGCGGATGGCAAAAACAATAACAAAGGCCTGAGTGACGTCATCTGCATACTATCTATAGGTAAAAATACACGCAGACCTAATTTTGACTTAGACGGGTTTACAGTCAAGACCAGTTGCGAGATCAGGATTTATTGTGCGTCATGACCTTACATGTAAAACACTGTTACCAGCTTAGGCTACAAAGCTGTGTGTCATTATTTGGATACAAATCTTTACTCGTTATTAATTAGCCAGTTAACTACCGTACTCTGAAAAAAGGAGTATTTTTTTTTTTAATGGTTAGAAAACTCGTCCTTAAAAAATCGATCGATTTAATTGACCCTAATCTTGGCAAAAACTCTCAAACCAAGGACTTCGATAAATGGCCTTCATCTCTGCAATTACTCTCAAACCTAGGACTTGTGTTTGGGGTGTTTTTTTGTTGTTTTGTTTTGTTTTGTTTTTTTTGGTTGTTTTGTTTTGTTTTTTAGGTTTTGTTTTGTTTGGGCTTTTTTGGGGTTGTTTTGTTGTTGTTTTGTTTTTTTTTGTTTTTTGTTGTTGTTTTGTTTTTGTTTTTGTTTTTTGTTTTTTGTTTTGTTTTGTTTTGTTGTTGGTTTTATTTTCTGTTTTTAAATGGTAGATATTAGCTTTCATGCATACCTTTTAAATCTTCACTTGAATCAAAAATTGTCCTACACCGACCAAATAGAATGTTTACAATTTGGCCAGAAAACTTTTACTCCGTATTGAGTGAATGTGTTTGTTACAAAATTAAGTCCCTTGATTGGTGACCTAAAAAAATATGTCAAAGATATAAGGGTCCCGGGTTTGCTTGAGAGTTTTTGTGTTATGGGGGTCATTTAAATCGATTGACATTTAGACGAGTTTCTTGGCCAAATTTTTAAATAATGTCTTTAAAGAGTACGATAGTTTACTGGTTAAAAGGCAGTCTATCATATATATAGATAGGATGAAGTTGACGTCACTCAGGTCTTTGTTATTGTTTTTTGCCATTCACGTTTTATGAGTAATTCTCACTAAACTGGTATTAACCAGACTATCAACGTTCAAGATTACACATTGTTTTGTGTGTTGGTCCGTTATACTTCCGGGTGGCAAGGTTGTAAGCTCTTAGCCAAGTGCATACCATCTATATATTTGGTGTAATAATGGGCATGATCTATAAATAGTTCGAAGATGACGTCACTCAGGTCTTTGTTATTGTTTTTTTGCCATCCGCGTTTATGAGTAATGCTCACTTAACTGTATTAACCTGACTATAAACGTTCACGGATACACACAGTTTTGTGTGTTTGTCCGTTATACTTCCGGATGGCAATGTTATGAGCTTCTAAGCCAAGTGCATACTATCTATAGATCATGCGCATTAAAATGACCCCCATCTTTTCAAAAACTCTCTTATCTGGACCTTCTTGTGTTTATAATTTGTGTGTGTGTGTATGTGTGTGTGTGTGTGTCTGTGTGTGCTTGTGTGTATATATGTGTATGTGTGTGTGTGTGTGTGTGTGAGTGTTGAACACGGGAGTGACATCAATTAAAGAGGGACATCTGCAAAATTCTCCAGACCAGAAGGAGTAGTTAGTAGCATCAGCTGTAAGTTTTACGAGGTCGATCGAGAGAGCAAGCGGGTCCCTTCACCGCTCACCCATTCCCACGGCTTGACAGAACAGCCAGTGACAATGACTCCCAACAACAACAATAAGGACTACACACCCCTGACAAAATCCTATTGTAACACGGATATGAAGACAGGTGTGTGGGTAACATCACAGGTGAGAGCCACCAACACCCCCTCCCTGCCCCCCACCCACATCCACACCCACTCAACCCCCCCCCCCCCCCCCCCCCTCCCCTTGCTGCCATTCTCCCGCTTTCTCTTTTAAATAAACCCTGGAAATTTTAACGAAACGCGATAATTCCCAGACCCTACCTCTGCATGTCAAGGATGATTTCAATGGAGTCGATATAAGGGTGAGCCGCCTCCTGCTAAACCCTGACAAAACATTTCTAAATTTTGTTTTGTTTCTTTTTCTTTTTATTCTTAATTTTTTATTCTAAGTCTTTTTTCTTTTCTTTATTTTTTTTTTTGGCCAGAATTTTCAAACTCCAAATATCGAGAGAGAAAGATGTCTCCCAACTTGTCAAAATATAAATAAGTACTAGCTACTATGTATAACTATCAACACCAACAAAAAAAAATAGCTTTAAATCAGTGATTTTTTAAAAAGAAGTCTCGGGTTTTGGACTTGTTCATTAGACTAAGAGGCCAGAGGTATGGTCTATCTCAATTTATCAAATTAATATTATATAAAGTGTCGCTATTGGTTCTTGGTTGTATATGTTTTTTACATTTTTGTGCATTTGCATATATGTGACCCTTCGCCTCAAAACGGTATTAAGTAACGATGTTGAAAATTGAATTTATAGCCAGAAATATCAGACTTGTGTTGAGTTTATATGATTTATTGAGGGGAATGGATACCATATTTTAGGGTGCTAATGCCAACAATTTATATTTTTAACCAGTTTTAACATTAAATTCGGCTTTTAAGCATCTGGTTCGTTTCGACATAATACTTATAATACCGTTTTGAGACGAAGTGTCACATATATATGTATACATTATCGCCATAGATTCTAAACTTTGTGTTAATGCATTTTTATGCATGCCACGTCTGTAAACGAATTTCCATTTTTTGGATGAATAAAGTATATATTATATTATATTTTATTATTATTTTGAAATGATGGGAGTTGACGTGCACTTAGTCCTTAGGGACTCATTGCTGTAATGGAACTCTTTAATAAAAATGACGCAAAATATTGTCCATTACAAAAATGTTAAATTAGGCCCATAGGCCTGTGTGGGTTCGGATGTCAGACCTGCATATATGTAGACGTCGATGTGAGTCGTCACACTATCTAGATCGATATTTGAAGCAAAAGTTTTCTGGCCAAAATAGAAAATAAATGTTTTTGTCTCAGAGAATGTCTACACAGCCTGAAAAAAGATACATGTTTGGTCAGAAAACTCGACCTTCTGGACAGTCCCAGGTTCGAGAGTTTATCGCAGGATTATAGTCATTTTCATATATCATTATTAATATTAAAGGCCGAATTTTCTGGCCAAATTTTTAAAATGAGTTAGTTATTGTTTTATTTTTCAATTTTTTGTTGTTGTCTTCTTTTTTCTTTTTTTTTCAGTGTACAGTGTGATAAGGATCTCTTGCCGCTCTTGTTTAACCAATGGGAGCCATCTATATTCATGTTTTCGTCCAACCAGGTCATCAATCACATGATTTGTTGCTGTTCAACGATTGGATATATCTTAACACGTGTAAATATGTTGCGTTGTTTATGAAAGTTGTAAACATACACATGTGTCAAGCTGAACAAAATAACCAATCGCGATGTTAAAGATATTTCAAAATCTGTGAACACTTTTCGCGATGTGGGTCACTTGGAGCACATTTAGCAATGTGACCAATGACCTCAAGCACATGGAAAGTTAAGTTAAATCATCCCCATTAACTGCCGTTCTTTGGAAAAACGAGTATTTAAAAATATGGTCAGAAAACTCGTCCTTCAAATATCGATCGTTTAAATGATCCTCATCTTGGCAAAAACTCTCAAATCTCAAATGTGTCTTTCCAGAGTGCGGCAATTGGATTCAATAATCTGATGTCACGTCGTCCAGCAACGGTGAGCAGCGTGGCTCTAAACAAAGAAAATCGGTACTTTTTATGCTTCATGCTGGCTTGAACTTTTCCTATGTCATGTGATCAGAATGTGTAAAAGTCAAAACATGATCAGATTTATAATGTTTTTCTCCTCTGGATACACTTATATGCTCGTCGGTGAAATATTTCATAAGGGCGTCCGCCATTGTTCCGATAGTTTAGAGCCAGTTACTAAGTTGCCATACGTCATTACGAGGGAAGTGACGTCTTGACTGTTGAAGCGTATTAGAGCATGTTAGAGTGAGTGAATTAGTCAGTGGGTGGCAGGATGAGTGAGCGAATGAGTGAGTTAGTGGTAGAGTAAGTGAGTGATTGGGTAAAGCGTAGTGAATAGCGTGAGTTTGAAAGTTTAATAAGTAACTAAGTAACTGAATGAGTGAGTGAGTGGGAGGGGTGAATGAGAGAAAGAGTGACTGAGTGATAAACTCATGAGTGAGTGAGTGAGTGAGTGAGTGAGTGAGTGAGTTAGTAAGTAGTAGAGTGAGTGAACTTAAATAGAGTGACTGAATGTTAAATTGAGGGAGTGAGTGAGTGAGTAAAGGGTAGAGTGGTTGAATGAATGAAGAGGGACTGAGTTATGAAGCCAGTGAGTGAGAGATTGAGTGAGTGAATGAGTGAGTTAGTAAGTGGTAGAGTGAGTGAACTTATATAGATTAACTGAATGTTAATGTGAGTGAGTGAGTGAGTGAGTGAGTGAGTGGGTTAGTCAGTTAGTAAGTGGGTAGAGTGAGTGAATGAATAAAGAGTGACTACGTGGTTGAGTGAAAGTGACTGATGTGCTACAAAGAGAGACTGGGGGAGTGAGTAAAGTCGATAGTTCCACTATTATTGTAGTACATAATACTTACTTATAGTTATATCTTGAGTGGATGCACGTGCTGAGTTCAGTTCTAAAGTTTGGTGCTGAAAATAACGATAATGATATTACAGTACTATTATCGTTATCTCATATAATATCACCCATTCTTTTTGTAATATTTTTAGTCATCATCACTGTAGTTTTCTTTATATAACTGTAACTAGACATCCCCCCCCCCCCCCCCCCCCCCCCCCCCCCCCCCCCCCCCCCTCCTCTCTCTCTCTCTCTCTTCTCTCTCTCTCATATATATATATATATATATATATATATATATATATATATATATATATATATATATATATATATATATTATCCATCTAGCTATCTATATCTATCTCTCTTTCTCTATCCATCCATTCATCCATCCATCCATCTATCTATCTATCTATCTATCTATCTATCTATCTATCTATCTATCTATCTATCTATCTATCCATCTATCTATTCTATCTTATCTATCCTATCTACTAATCTATTATTATATATATATTATATATATATATATATATATGTGTGTGTGTGTGTGTGTGTGTGTGTGCGTGTGTGACCAAAAGGAACTTAACGTCTTTAATACTGTATACATCACCTGCTGTAGGCGTCCTCTTAGCACTAGATAAACTTACAATATCTGACACTGTCGATGGCTTGGTACCTAAGTAGAAGATGATGATGATGATGAGGATGAGGAGGAGGAATAGGAGGAGGAGTAGGAGGAAGAGGAGGAAGAGGAGGAGGAGGAGGAGGAGGAGGAGGAGGAGGAGGAGGAGGAGGAGGAGGAGGAGGAGGAGGAGGAGGAGGAGACGAAGAATAAGAAGTAAAAAAAGAAGAAGAAAGAAGAAGAAGAAGAAGAAAGAAAAGAAGAAGAAGAAGAAGAAAAGAAGAAGAAGAAGAAGAAGAAGAAGAAGAAGAAGAAGAAGAAGAAGAAGAAGAAGAAGAAGAAATTGGACACCCGGCAGCCTCATAAAGACAAGAATGAAAGTGTTATCACTCAAGCATCACATTACACGTGCCGAGCTACCCTGATAATGGTACTCATGCGTGAGTGCTTTGACACCTGCACTCACCCCAACGCCTGTCACACGCTAGTCAAGACCTGTGCTATAAATAGTAACATGACAATCCTGTTTAATGGAGTAATTGTTATGACATTAATATTACAATGGGTTATTATTAGGCTGAAGGAGCGCTTTGTATGAGACGGCTTTCGAACGAGAAACAGACGAAGAAAATTTCCAGCTGTAGTAAATAGTAAATAGTAAATAATGAATTTATATAGCGCCTAAACATCCACGTTAATCATGCTCTGCGGCGCTTTATATAATAAAAATAAAAATGTTTAAAAACAACAAAATTAAAAATCACGACACTACATGATACATAATAAGCATGCATACAAAAACAAAATCTAAGCAACATCTATTTCATGAAAAATAAGCCTCACGGAACTACTCAGTCTTCAGACATTTCCTGAAAGATGATAAATTTTCACAGGACTTTGTCCGAGGACCAAGTGCGTTCCATAGGCGTGGAGCTATGAATGAAAAGGCTTTTTCACCGAAAGTGGATTTTGAGGTGGTAACTTTTAGAAGTTGGGACTGAGATGATCTTAAATTTCGAGTGGGTTCATACTTTTTAATCAGTTCCTGCAAATATTCAGGTGCCAATCCATCCAGACATCTAAAAACATAGCACAATATCTATCCTATACTTCACAGGAAGCCTATGCTTTAAGTTTAGATACATCAAAGCCACGTAAAATTGTAGTATAAGATAAATAAATACCTATCAAAAGCAAATTTACATGGCTTCCCTTACTTATTGTGCTTTGAATTGCTTTATTTATTCGTCTAATCCATAAAGCATTGTCTGTTAAAACACTTTTGTGTGTTCTGGAATTCTTTTGACAGCCGTCAATGTTTATGTAGTCATTTACAGACCAGCCGATTTATGGTACTCGATGAGTGTATATAAAGACTGTTACGTAAGTACTTTTATACAAAGCTAGAATTATGTAATATAGCCTTTTATACGATGTTAATTGTTATACATTATAGTCGAGGTGTCAAAGAAAGAAAGGAATACAAGCTCGTGTTTTAAGTAGTTTTATGGGAGATAATCGCACTTTGAAATGAACCGTCCCTGTCTTGTCCATAATAATAATATTAATAATAATAATAATAATAATAATAATAATAATATAATAATAATAATAATAATAATAATAATAATAATAATAATAATAATAATAATAATAATAATATAATAATAATAATAATAATAATAATAATAATAATAATAATAATAATAATAATAATAATAATAATAATATAATAATAATAATAATAATAATAATAATAATAATAATAATAATAATAATAATAATAATAATATAATAATAATAATAATAATAATAATATAATAATAATAATAATAATAATAATATAATAATAATAATAATAATAATAATAATAATAATAATAATAATAATAATAATAATAATAATAATATAATAATAATAAATAATAATGATAATAATAATAATAATAATAATAATAATAATAATAATAATAATAATAATAATAATAATAATGATAATAATAATAATATATAATAATATAATGATATAATAATAATAATAATTAATAATATAATAATAATAATAATATAATAATTATATAATAATAATAATAATAATAATAATAATAATAATAATATATTATTAATTATATAATAATAAATAATAATAATAATAATAATAATAATAATAATAATAATAATAATAATAATAATAATAATGATAATAATAATAATAAAAATAATAATAATAATAATAAAATAATAATATATGATATGATGATATATGTGATGATGATGAGATGATGAGATGATGATAATAATAATAATAATATGATTAGTAATGATAATAATAATAATAATAATAATAATAATAATAATAATAATAATAATAATAATAATAATAATAATAATAATAATAATAATAATAAATGAAACAAAACTGCAACGAAATTTGACGGATTTCCAACCGACACAAAAACACAATAATAACCTGAATGTCTTTTGTCAACCAGTGTCTTTTAAACGGAATCAATAAATTTTAAAACCTGCGATCCATTGATAGCTGGATCGGTGTTGTCTCGATCACTAACAGCCATAAACACTAGAGATTCTGGGGGCTAAAGTTACAACATATCACCCGCGTTTATAAGTCCCTCTAAATTAAATTCAATTCAAATAATAAGATTAGTGTCAGGCCGTAGCCATCGTTATGTTATAGCCTGATACTGAAATCCAAAAAGATTGGCAGTTTGACGTCATTATTTGGTTTTTGCACCGCCTAGTGAGTTGTCGTTAGTAGAGCTCATGGAAAAAAGTTATTTCATTGGTTGAACTATTGAATACAACTCACAATTTGTTTTCTTTTGTGGCAAAAGACTGGCATTTTGACGTCATTTTTTTGGGCAGTATCAGGACATAACTTTACGAAGGCCACGGCCAGGCTATAGATAGTTCGAAGATGACGTCACTCAGGTCTTTGTTATTGTTTTTTTTTTGCCATCCGCGTTTTTGAGTAATGCACACTGAACTGTATTAACCAGACTATAAACGTTCAAGGATACACACAGTTTTGTGTGTTGGTCGTTATACTTCCGGATGGCAATGTTATGAGCTTCTTAGCCAAGCGCATACTATCTATAACATAACGATGGCTTCGCACCAACTCATTGACGTCATCGGTCATAACGAAATCAAATGGCGGATACACTTTTTATCTAATTAGGGGGAGACATTCAAATACATGACTATGATTAATGATAATGACATTACAAGCCTCGTGACGCAGAGGGAAATAGGTGGTGATTTAATCAATGGGAGCGATCTATATTCATCTTTTCGTCCAACCAGGTCATCAATCACATGATTTGTTGCTGTCCAACAATTGAATATTTCTTAACAAATGTAAACACGCTGCTTTGTTTACAAAAATTATAAACATACCCATGTGTCAAGCTGAATCGAATGACCTATCGTGATGTTAGATATTTCAAAAGCTGTGAACACTTTTCACTAAGTGAGTCACTTTGAGCAAATTTTGCAATGTGAACTATCACCTCGAGAACATGGAAAGTTAATATAGATCATGCCCATTGGTTTAGAGAGTATAACGACAATGAATGGTCGCAAAGGCAATGGAAGCTACGACGATGACGTTGATGATGATAATGGTGATATTGATGATGATGATGATGATGATGATGATGATGGTGACAAAAATAACAACCAATTAAGAACAAGACCAACAACTTCACCAGCAGCAGACCTATTGAAATAATTTTTTTTTAAATAAATAAATAAATAAAATTCCCTTTATTCATCCCCAAGGGGAACTTTTTCGTTAGGGCCTATTCCAAGGAAAGACTGGAATAACCCAGGCGTCAGCCGCAGAGCCAGGGCGAGTTGACTTGCTCAAGGCCACACAACGCAGCGGCGGGTGATTGAACTCGGTACCTTTCAGGGAGGAAGCAAAGACCGTACGACTGAGCCACGCTGCCCCTTAAAAAGCGACAGAGACAAAGACAATGATAATTTTTATTGTATTTGTTTTTCTTGACTCTATGTGAATCCTTGATTTGGCTATGAATTGTTATTGTTGTTATTATTATTATTTTGTTGTTTTGTTTTTTTTTGTTTTTTTTTTTAATTTTATTTTTTTCACTTAAAATTTATATTTATATTGTAAAGTGCCCAGAGCTTGTGTTTTACACGAGAATGAGCGCTATATAAATGTGTATTATTATTATTATATTATTATTATTATTATTATTATTATTATTATTATTATTATTATTATTATTATTATTATTATTATTATTATTAATATAGGATAAGACAGTAGGCAAATCATTTGTTGTATGACATCTCAAATCGTTGAAGTTGGAACTGTAATCAGACGGATCCTTCAATAGATCATTCGAAGATGACGTCACTCGGGTCTTTGTTATTGTTTTTTGCCATCCGCGTTTATGAGTAATGATCACTGAACTGTATTAACCTGACTATAAACGTTCATGGATACACACAGGTTTGTGTGTTGGTCCGTTATACTTCCGGACGTCATCTTCGAACTATCTATAGATAGTATGCGCTTGGCCAAGAAGCTCATAACATTGCCATCCGGAAGTATAACGGACCAACACACAAAACTGTGTGTATCCATGAACGTTTATAGTCGGGTTAATACAGTTCAGTGAAAATTACTCATAAACGCGGATGGCAAAAAACAATAACAAAGACCTGAGTGACGTCATCTTCGAACTATCTATAGAAGTAGATAGTCTTGAGTATTTATACTGCGCAACATCTACTAAACGCTCCCACAGAGCTTTACAAGGGGTCCCCAGCCAACAGCAACACTTTGAGTAAGTTTACTGGGTGTTGCGCTATATAAAAGCTGAAGTTTTGTTTGTTTTATTTTGTTTTGTTTTGTTTTGTTTTGTTTTTGTTTTTTTTTTGTTTTTCTTGTTTTGTTTTTGTTTTTTGTTTTTTTTTGTTTTTGGTCTGGTTTTTTGGGGGGTTTTTTTGTTGTTTTTTTTTTGGGGGGGGGGGGGGGGGGTTGTGTGTCATTTTTTTTTTGTTTTTGTTTTTGTTTTGTTTTGTTGTGTGTGTGTTTTTTGTTGTTTTTTTTTTTTTGTTTGGTGTTCTTTTTTTTTTCTTTTTGTTTTTTGTTGGTTCTTTTTATTTTTTTATATTTTATTTTATTTTTTTTATTGATTTTTGTAAATTGCTGCTGAGCGCTATGCGGTGGTAACAAGCCCTATATTAATACTTTTATTATTATCATCATACAAAGTTCAGATTTATCGACCTGACTCAGAATGCTTTGTTTGACGACAGTACGCCCGTTACTAATGTGATAATGTAGGTATTTATGATATTGACGCACTAACTCAAGGATAAAGAAAGGAAGACGCCTTCTGCTAGATGGAGGAGGCCTTTGTGTTTTGGTGAATATTATTTCTAATTATTCGATATCACCACCTGTGAGTATGTATGGGTGTTTGTGTTAGCGTGTGTGGGAGGTGTGTGCGTGTGTGTGTGTGTGTGTGTGTGTGTGTGTGTGTCTGGAATCCACCCAGCTTTGTAGAGGCATCGATCTTAGAGTAGTAGGTGAGATGTGTATCGATCTGGCAGTACTCACCGCGATATAGACACAGAAACACACGATACACACGCGCACACACACACAAACACACACACACACACACACACTAATTCACGAATGCACATAATACACACGCACGCGACGAGAGATAGATGAAGGGGAACAAAAAAGACCACAAAAAACACACGCACACACACACACACACACACACACACACACACGCACACACAATAGGTGGGAAAAAATGGAAGAGAAAAGGAGAACGATTAGGTATATTAGTGGTATGACACTCGCCACCGAATCGGAAGGTCCAGGGTTCGACTCCCGCTCTGAGCAGCGCACAGTTAAGTAGTTGGAAAAGGCCCTTGAAGTAATCATGTGCAAAATGAGTACCTGGTCGTTGTCTCTGTACGAAAAAAGGCGTCATGTCTCGTTCTACGTGTTAACGTGTAAAGTCTTTCTGTTTGAATACGTTTAGTGGATATTGCGCTATATAAATGCTCAAATTCAATTCAAGAGCGGCGACAAATAGAGGGATGTATAATGACAAGGAAAGGTGTTGCAGAGAAGGGGGGGGGGGGGGTTTGAGAGTGTGTAAGAGCGAATGAATGAGAGACAGGGGGGGGGGGGGGGGGGGGGGGGGGGAGTTGGAGAGAGATAGGGTAAGGAAGTGAAAGATTAGAAATGAAAGGGAGGATAAAGAGAAGGTGAAAGCGTTAACCCATTGATCTTTGTGGAAAGGAAAAGAGGAGGGGGGGGGGGGGGGGGCGTAAAGGTTTGAGCGGGGGAGGGGGTTGTAATGGTTTTGACGACGATACCAGAAATATGGATAGTAATAAGTGATGAGGTGGATGAAGGAATTATATATCATTTCTATTTCCGCTATGAATGGCGGGTACACTCTGTACTTGATTTAGCTTATGTGCTAAGAGGTAGAGAGATTTTTTTCTTTTTTATGAGTAGGTGAGAGGGAGTGCATGTCTGTGAGAGAGAGAGAGAGAGAGAGAGAGAGAGAGAGAGAGAGGTGTGAGGAGAGTTAGAGAGGAGAGAGAGAAGAGAGAGGGGAGAGCAGAGGATGCCTGTGCATATTATGTGTTGTCGCGCTCATGCATGTGATTAGTGAGAGCATGAAAGAAAGAATGAATGAATGAAGAAGAAGAAGAAGAAGAAGAAGGTGATAATGATGATGATGATGATGATGATGATGATGATGATGATGATGATGATGATGAGGAGGAGGAGGATGAGGATGATGATGATGATGATGATGATGATGATGATGATGATGATGATGATGATGGATGATGATTACTTATGATGATGATAATGATAATTCTGATGATGAAGATGATGATGATGATGATAATGATAATTTTGATGATGAAGATGATGATGATGATGATGATGATGATAATAAGGAGGAAGAGGAGGACGAGAATGATGAGGAAGAGGAGGAAGAGGAAGAGGAGAGGCGGAGGAGGAGGAGGAGTGGAGAAGGAGCTGAAGGAGTATGACGATGATGATGATGATGATGATGATGATGATGATGATGATGATGATGATGATGATGATGATGATGACAATATCCAGTAATTGGGGGGAGGGGAGGAGGAGGAGGAGGAGGAGGACGAGGAGAAGGAGGCGGAAAAAGAGTGAGAAAGAAAAAGGAAGGAGAGAGATAGATAGAGAGAGAGAGAGAGCGAGAGAGAGAGAGAGAGAGAGAGAGAAAATCTAATGTGTGTGAATATATATATATATATATATATATATATATATATATATATATATATATATATATATATAATATGTAGTGTGTGTTGGTGTGTATGTGTGTGTGTGTCTGTGTCTGTGGATGCTTTCAGATATTATGAGTGTGTATATTTTTCCAATCTGAAATAACCCATTATTTATTGATACATCAATATTTGCCATAGCTCCCAATGGAATTTGATCTCTGAAGACAGGAATATTCCTGAGAGTGTTCAGACAAAGAAATGAAAACGTTTTCCTTGTCTCTTTGTTCCAGTAAACAGTAGATGGAGTTTATCTTTAAAAAAAAACAGGAAATATATATTTCGCCATCCAACTCTCTTTCTCTGGGGTTTTTTTTTTTTTCAGATATTTTAAATAACCCACTGTACGTATTGAAATGAATGTTAATGCTTTTTTAATCTATAATCTATTGTGAGGCTACTATGTCGTGATCTTGTGGTGTGACATTCGCTTTCAGATCGGAAGGTCCTGGGTTCGAGTCTTGCTCTGACCGGCGCATAGTTGAGTCCTCTGAAAAGGCTCTTTACTCATATTTTCACCATACTCGGGTGTAAAATAACTACGTACCTGGCCTTTAACAGCGTTGTCTCTGTCGTCCAAATAATATCGCCAATTAGGCGCCATGTTTCGTCCTGTATTTTACGTCTTGCTATTGTAAAGCATTTTGAGCACGTTAAATAGAAATTGCTACTTATCACCGGGTATTCATTCACACCTGAGTCCAGTGTTGTAAAGCGCTTCGTCTAACGATAACATTTATTGCAACAGTAAATCTAGAAAATTTGACTAAATCTTGATTTATTTTTTTTAATTGGAGATATAACTTTCATCTTTTTCTAATATCAATTTATGTTTACTTTGGACAACATAGGTGATTCCTATTGACATGAGACATCCGGTTTGGTGGATTATCTATATTCCTTCATGGAATGCATTGACGGCGTAATCTAATGGTGCCGTTGCGAAAGGGGCGTATTTTTAAGTTTTTTAAAAATCATTTTATCTTAGAAAAAAAATTAACGTTAATCTGACTCTAAGCAGTCTTGTTTATTTTTTGAGAGATTATCACTCTTACACAGGGATGACTTACTGTAGATGACTTAAAAGGGAAATTTCGAGAAAGTAGAAGATGAGGAAGAATTTTAAGGATTGGAACGCAGCAGATACATGTACAAAGAGGCCTCCAATTTCAGGAATACGAACAAAAACTCTTCTATTCGTCGGTCATAAAATTTGATCACTGACAAACTTAACCCCCCCCCCCCCCCCCCCCCCCCTATATCTCTCTCTCTCTCTCTCTCTCTCTCTCTCTCTCTCTCTCTCTCTCTCTCTCTCTCTCTCTCTCTCTCTCTCTCTCTCTCTCTCAATCGACTATTTAAGTTAGCGTGTGTTTGTGAATGTATGTTTACGTCTGCCTGCCTGTGAGTATGTATGTGTTTGACCTCCATTCCTTGTGTACACACGAAGATCAAACACGCCACTCGTGTCCGCTATTTTCCTATTCAAGATCGGAGACAAGACGTTTTCAGAGATCTTCAAGACGAGGGATCCACGCTGATAACATTCAATGGACGAGGAGATGTTTGGACAGCAGCAAGTTGTGTCACTGTCAATCCTATGATGTCACTATGATGTCTTTGTGACGTCATGTTACACACACGTATACACATATGCCTTGCGGAGAATGACAGTACACATACATAGTTGCGTGTCCTTTACAATGCATGTTAAGTGTGCCCACGAGACAAATGTCCATTTTGCTGTTTTTCATTGATAAAACACCTTTTTTTTTTTTGGCGAGAAAACTTCTCTTCAAATATCAACCAGTCAAAATGACCCCCGACTAAGACTCCATAATGAGGCTTTGCTCCCAACATGTCAAAAAGTCTTAAACCTGAGACTACCAGTTGGGAATAATTTTAATCGATCATTATAAAGTAGCAAGGAACAGTCTTTCGCCCTTAAAATAAAAAATATGTTTGTTAGATTACGGTAGTGTTTTCCTGCTTAAGAATTTTATTACCTGATCAGTTCCCACTGTTACAGAATAAAACAATGAAGTACTTTTAACTGGGAAAGATAAAAATAGAAGGACTTCAAAAAGTTCACAAGGATTTAACTGTTGTTTATTTTAATAAAGAATTTCTTTTTAAAACAAGGGAAAAGACCGTCACTAACAGAAGATTTTTTAAAAAGATTAATGGCATAGACTTGAGTTCATCAATTAATTTTTAAAGGAGTCGTTTTAGGTGTCCTCTACTGTATTATGTTATATCTTGGTTTGGAGTCAGAATGTTGTGAGCTTAGTATGCGCTTGGCTAAGAAGCTCACAACATTGCCATCCGGAAATATAACGGACCAATACACTATGTGTAACTATGTGTAACAACTATGTGTAACCTTGAACGTTTATAGTCTGGTTAATACAGTTTAGTGACAATTTCTCAAAAACGCGGATGGCAAACAGCAATAACAAAGACCTGAGTGACGTCAACTTCATTCTATCTAAAATCGTTCAAAGGTTCTGAGTGTTGGTACGTTATATCCGGCTGGCGGGTTGTTGTGAGTAAAATAGATAACCGCACAGCATTGGACGTGACTGAACCTCGAAGCGATATTGGTCCCTTTGCTTGTTAGGCGAGTGCTTTACCATCGGAACCATCTGGACCCTCCACTAACCCATTATATTAGAGAATACTACAATCTGGACACTTTCTTCACGATGTCCAAGCACTCCTTAAGGACTTGCCTAAAATGTTTGTCCAGTTCATACGCATTGATCCGCTTGATAATAAAAACCAATTAAAATGATGTCATACTATGTTATCTGTGTGTGTGTATATTTGTGTGTGTGTATGTTTGAGTGTGTGTGTGTGTGTGTGTGTGTGTGCGTGTGTGTTAT
>NC_088360.1:16834683-16882183 GCF_034508935.2 Berghia stephanieae | reverse complement strand
CTCACATTCTCTCACCGTACTCAGGTGTAAAATGAGTACCTGGCCGTTAACAGCGTTGTCTTTGTCGGAAAAATTGTAATATCGCCTAACAGGCGGCATGTCCCGTCCTACATGTTAAATGTTGCTTTGACCAGGGACCCCTTGTAAAGCGCTTTGAGCACATTTAGTGGATATAGCGCTATATAAAAGCTAATTTTTTAAAAATCCATTGTATTTTTATTTTTTTGTACTGTAATAGTGCGGTTCCAATGCTACACAATAATGTTATTCCCATCACATTTTCGTAGTTACAGCTTTCTATTATCATACATAATATAATGTTATAACTAGACTAATAGTAGTCTCTGGTTCAGCGTCTTTTTGTACGATTACTCTTGCAATATCAATCACTGCCTACAGACAGGTACTCATTCACACCTGAGTCGA
Organism: Berghia stephanieae; assembly: GCF_034508935.2. Classification (NCBI taxonomy): domain Eukaryota; kingdom Metazoa; phylum Mollusca; class Gastropoda; order Nudibranchia; family Aeolidiidae; genus Berghia; species Berghia stephanieae. Next base: position 16,881,757 of record NC_088360.1, on the reverse strand, counting down.
GTGTGACAATGGAAGTAAAGTTAGGAAATAATTATATTATGGTGTATACCTGGTATCCTTCTTTTCATTTCTGTAATAATATCATGTTCTTTTTCTTTGTTTTTATAATCTTTGTTTTGTTTAGTTTGATTTATCATTAAATCATTAATTAATAAATTGAGCTTTATATAGAGCAATATCCACTAAATGTGCTCAAAGCGCTTTACAAAGGGTCCCTGGTCAACAGCAACATTTAACATGTAGGACGGGACATGATTTCTGTTAGGCGATATTACAATTTTTCGGACAAAGACAATGCTGTTAACGGCCAGGTACTCATTTTACACCTGAGTACGATGAGAGAATGTGAGTAAAGAGCCTTTTCCAAGGACTCAACTATGCGCCGAGCGCGAGGCTCGAACTCAGGACCTTCCGACCTGAAAGCGAGTGTCATACCAGTAGACCAGATAGCCGCATTATTAATATATTTTGTATTAATTTTAATGTGTGCATTTATTCATTCATTCGTTTAATTTTTTGACAGGGATTGGGGTAGTTTTCTATTGTATTTGTATTTCATTATATTTGTCTTTTCTTATATTAACTGTGTTCATTGTGTGTACGTTGTGTTTGTGTGTGTATGTGTGTCTGTGTCTGTCTGTCTGTGTGTGTGTGTGTGTGAGTGTGTGTGTGTGTGTGTGTGTGCGTTTTCTCTTTTTCCTTTTTATTTTAAACCATCTCTTTTTCTTAAATTTGGAGAAAAATAAAGAAAACTATAGATTCAAACCTGCCTCGATATCGGTTTAGAGTCGATATTGTATCGATATCCGTTGATCATCAAGTCCTGATTGAAATAGGATCAAGGGCTATTACGCTGGCCTCTATACAGCTGTATGTGCTGTTGCCATGGAAACATGGGAGACTATCACCGTTTTGTTTGTCGCCATAATTAGAGTTATCGTGACTTGATTGACCATGAAAGGGGAGAAGGTGGGCGGTGCTGGATTAGCCAGACAACGGTGAATAAAAGTGTCAACAATCTTTATGTTAGATGCTGTAATGTACGAGTTGTACACGTCACAGATATCCACTTTAAAACTACAAAAATCGGCTTGTTTTTTGGTTTTGGTTGTTTTTTTTTCTTTTGTTTTTTTTTTTCGTTTTTTTTTTTTTTGTACAAAAAGTGCGACTGTATTGTAATAGTTAATAAGATCTTCCTAGAATTTTCACCGCACAAAAAAACTGGGAGAAAAGTGATGGAAAACTATGCAAAAAAAAATAAAAAATAAAAAAAATAATAAAAACAACTAGATGTTTCTATCATTTCCAGTTTTTAAGCTATTTCGATTCTTTAGTAATATTTTTTTAACATCCTGTATTCTTTATTTAGGCTCTAAATGTATTGGCATATATCTGACTCATGTACTTCCCAACCCGGACAAAGCATGTTCAATCCCGTCGTTGAAAACAGAGCAATTAATTCCCATTGACTTTTGTGATGGTACTGCAAATCGAGGTCTTGTAACAAAACCTTAGCGATGTCGTTGAGCGTTGACAGAGACTGGATGGGTGACAATAATTTAAAAATTCTGGCTCCGGGGTTATATCCAGATCCTTGGATTCAGATAATGTATATAGAGTGTATCTAGGTTTTAGACAGTGGCCGACATTGTATTCATAAAATAAATATTAGCCTTACATGCGACTTGTGTCGTATGAAAATGGAACTAATTTGCCAGGCTTGGGGAAATTGATGAATTATTGGAATTCGTATTCAGCAAGGTGACTCTGACGAAATGCTCTATACGACCATGAGCTACATTTATCATACACGCCATGAAATACACTTTAAAACAAAAAAAGAAAAAATGAAAAACACAAAGAAAGAAAGAAACGACCAACACGTGTCTCGATGGCGATACTTGAGTCTGAAGTGTGTTCCATAATACAACGAGATATTATAATTATATAGTTATTTACATCGTTGTCAACTCAAGTAGGGACGATTAATACCCACATCGGAATTTTTATACATATTAACTACACTACGAGTACGAGACCCTCAACATAGCCCAGTTTTTTGGATGGATCATCTGATTGTTGCCTGATGTCACCGGAAATACACTCATTCTTTTTCTTTTTTTTTTTTTTTTGTGAAGAACAAACAAACGAGACTGTGTTAGTGTTACACAATATATTTTCTCTCGTTTCGATTCAAGATATTTTAAGCAAATAATTGAATAAAACTGTTCATATTTATCCAATAATCGATTCACGACAGCGGTCTTAGTTTCATTCAAAGTGTGAGATGGGTGACTGACATAATATGCAGAGAGAGTAGAATTCGGTATCGTTGCTTTTATCGTCATAGCTTTTCGAGTTTTTTACATTGTCAATGTAGTGATGATTTTTCTTAGAACGTGCCAAAGAGTCGTCTAATTTTATTCGAAACACTGGGAATATGGAGGATTTCCGATAAATTTGTGCATCGGTTTGTCTAATTTGAGCGAAAACAGAAACGAAAAAAATATTTGTAAAAACCTTTTGAATGTCGGTGAGCATGATCACTAGCCTTTAATTCTAGTCTAGAGATAATAATCACTGGTGAGGAGACTTGGAGAGGCCACATTTTCAGAACTGGAGCAATCACAAGAATGGAACAATCCACTTTGCATTGCCTTCATCGATTTTGAGAAGGCTTTTGACAGTCTACACGGCTGTTCACTTTGGAAAATTCTGCCGTTTTATGGAATCCCCAAGATCGTCAATAGTATTCAGGCCTTCAACAACAATTTTGAATGCAAGGTCATCAATGACAACAAACTTACAGTTAAAAACCGGCGTCAAACAGGGATGCATCCTGTCTCCAACACTCTTCTATCTGGCAGTTGACTGGGTCATGCCCATGACTATGACCAGCATAAAAACAGGAATGCAGTGGTCACAGACTCCAATGCTCTAAGACTAAGAGTAAGAGCCTGAATATGCCGATGACATATATATGCCTTCGGGCAAACAAACACAAAAATGTGCAAGAAAAGACGGAGGCACTTGCATCCACATCCTGAACTTTAGGACTCAAAATCAATGTAAACACAAAACAAATCCTTAGAATTAGAAAAAACGCAAGAAATAGTGCCCAAATATCAGTTAATCAGTTAATAACATTCCACAACAGGGTGTAACAGAATTTGATTTTTTTTTTTTAGGGAGCAAGGTGACATCTGACGGAGACTGCGTAACTGACATAAAAACACGCATCAGCAAAGCAGGCTAAGCCTCCTGGATGCTGAGGAATATTTGGAAGTCAACCAGCCTCAGTGTCAAAACTAAGTTAACATTTTAAAAAGAACCTAAGTGTTCTGCTGTATGGTTCAGAATGCTGGAAGATAACAAATACAACAACAAAACAGAAATTTAAAGTGTTCCAGACTAAATTGTCTGCTAAGAATCCTAGGGAGAATCTTCTGACCAAGTGTCTTTAGAAATGAGGCTCTCTTACAGAAAACTGGGATGGGTACAATTACAGACACCCTCAGAACCAGACAGCATTACGCTGGACTTCAATAGGAAAATGTAACCGAGGTAGACCTAAGGGGAAGAACTGTACAGAGAGAGTAGAAAGCCCGAGCCTCAGCCTGCAGACTGCTATCCAGACAGTGAAAGTGAAAGGACAAATAGCATTAGTGATCACTTGCTGATGCCTCAAGAACCCGACGGCGTAGAGAAAATTGAGCGATTCAATGATGAGACGTGGATTTACTGCTACGACCATGAGTCTACAATGCAGTCATCACATCTACAATGCAGTCATCACATCCACAATGCAGTCATCACATCTACAATGCAGTCATAATCACATCTACAATGCAGTCATACAGCTACAATGCAGTCATCACATCTACATGCAGTCATCACATCTACAATGCAGTCATCACATCCACAATGCAGTCATCACATCCACAATGCAGTCATCACATCTACAATGCAGTCATCACATCTACAATGCAGTCATCACATCTACAATGCAGTCATCACACCCACAATGCAGGCATCACATCTACAATGCAGTCATCACATCTACAATGCAGTCATCACATCTACAATGCAGTCATCACATCCACAATGCAGTCATCACATCCACAATGCAGTCATCACATCACAATGCAGTCATCACATCCACAATGCAGTCATCACATCCAAATGCAGTCATCACATCTACAATGCAGTCATCACATCTACAATGCAGTCATCACATCTACAATGCAGTCATCACATCTACAATGCAGTCATCACATCTACAATGCAGTCATCACATCCACAATGCAGTCATCACATCCACAATGCAGTCATCACATCTACAATGCAGTCATCACATCTACAATGCAGTCATCACATCCACAATGCAGTCATCACATCCACAATGCAGTCATCACATCCACAATGCAGTCATCACACCCACAATGCAGTCATCACATCTACAATGCAGTCATCACATCTACAATGCAGTCATCACATCCACAATGCAGGCATCACATCTACAATGCAGTCATCACATCCACAATGCAGTCATCACACCCACAATGCAGTCATCACATCTACAACGCAGTCATCACATCCACAATGCAGTCATAATCACATCTACAATGAAGTCATCACATCCACAATGCAGTCATCACATCCACAATGCAGTCATCACATCTACAATGCATTTAAAGTGTTCCAGACTAAATTGTCTGCTAAGAATCCTAGGGAGAATCTTCTGGCCAAGTGTCTTTAGAAATGAGGCTCTCTTACAGAAAACTGGGATGGGTACAATTACAGACACCCTCAGAACCAGACAGCATTACGCTGGACTTCAATAGGAAAATGTAACCGAGGTAGACCTAAGGGGAAGAACTGTACAGAGAGAGCAGAAAGCCCCGAGCCTCAGCCTGCAGACTGCTATCCAGACAGTGAAAGTGAAAGGACAAATAGCATTAGTGATCACTTGCTGATGCCTCAAGAACCCGACGGCGTAGAGAAAATTGAGCGATTCAATGATTGAGACGTGGATTTACTGCTACGACCATGAGTCTACAATGCAGTCATCACATCTACAATGCAGTCATCACATCCACAATGCAGTCATCACATCTACAATGCAGTCATAATCACATCTACAATGCAGTCATCACAGCTACAATGCAGTCATCACATCTACAATGCAGTCATCACATCTACAATGCAGTCATCACATCCACAATGCAGTCATCACATCCACAATGCAGTCATCACATCTACAATGCAGTCATCACATCTACAATGCAGTCATCACATCTACAATGCAGTCATCACACCCACAATGCAGGCATCACATCTACAATGCAGTCATCACATCTACAATGCAGTCATCACATCCACAATGCAGTCATCACATCCACAATGCAGTCATCACATCCACAATGCAGTCATCACATCCACAATGCAGTCATCACATCCACAATGCAGTCATCACATCTACAATGCAGTCATCACATCTACAATGCAGTCATCACATCTACAATGCAGTCATCACATCTACAATGCAGTCATCACATCTACAATGCAGTCATCACATCCACAATGCAGTCATCACATCCACAATGCAGTCATCACATCTACAATGCAGTCATCACATCTACAATGCAGTCATCACATCCACAATGCAGTCATCACATCCACAATGCAGTCATCACATCCACAATGCAGTCATCACACCCACAATGCAGTCATCACATCTACAATGCAGTCATCACATCTACAATGCAGTCATCACATCACAATGCAGGCATCACATCTACAATGCAGTCATCACATCTACAATGCAGTCATCACACCCACAATGCAGTCATCACATCTACAACGCAGTCATCACATCCACAATGCAGTCATAATCACATCTACAATGAAGTCATCACATCCACAATGCAGTCATCACATCCACAATGCAGTCATCACATCTACAATGCAGTCATCACATCCACAATGCAGTCATCACACCCACAATGCAGTCATCACATCCGCAATGCAGTCATCACATCTGCAATGCAGTCATCACATCTACAATGCAGTCATCACATCCACAATGCAGTCATCACATCTACAATGTAGTCATCACATCCACAATGCAGTCATCACATCTACAATGCAGTCATCACATCCACAATGCAGTCATCACATCTACAATTCAGTTATCACATCCACAATGCAGTCATCACATCCACAATGCATTCATCACATCCACAATGCAGTCATCACATCTACAATGCAGTCATCACATCTACAATGCAGTCATCACACCCACAATGCAGTCATCACATCTACAATGCAGTCATAATCACATCTACAATGCAGGCATCACATCTACAATGCAGTCATCACATCTACAATGCAGTCATCACATCTACAATGCAGTCATCACATCTACAATGCAGTCATCACATCCACAATGCAGTCATCACATCCACAATGCAGTCATCACATCTACAATGCAGTCATCACATCCACAATGCAGTCATCACATCCACAATGCAGTCATCACATCCACAATGCAGTCATCACATCTACAATGCAGTCATCACATCCACAATGCAGTCATCACATCTACAATGCAATCATAATCACATCTACAATGCAGTCATCACATCCACAATGCAATCATAATCACATCTACAATGCAGTCATCACATCCACAATGCAGTCATCACATCCACAATGCAGTCATAATCACATCTACAATGCAGTCATCACATCCACAATGCAGTCATCACATCTACAATGCAGTCATCACATCTACAATGCAGTCATCACATCTACAATGCAGTCATCACATCTACAATGCAGTCATCACAGTGGAGGCACCAATATCGCCGCGTTCGAAGAAGGCCCATCAGATAAAGAAAACAACGAAGTCAAAGCTTATAATATATTATGTAGTTGTTGGTTTTTTTTCTTGACTGCATCGGAGTTGTTCATCAAGAATTTCTACCCCGAGGCAGCAGCTTCTCGTGGTCTCACACTACAATAATACGATGAAGGCCTATCCAGGCGGCAGCAGTTGCCGCATTCGTTCCTGCATTAGTACAGTCGCCCTCGTCACAACACTCACACACAACACAAAAAGACAGATATAGAGTAGAGTTAATTTCCTGCAAAACATCTCTGGCGCCTTACAAAGTAGTCCTTCAGAGCCATAAAGCCCATCGAGCCGCAGTTTATCCCGGTTTCTATAGAATGAAACGGATAATACCAATTAATTAGAAAATTAAACGAGACTTACCTGTAAGTTGAAGTTTGATTGGGATTTTATAGACCCAAGAATATTCTTAGGCCTTGACCGAGAGAAAGCCTCCCTGCACATGCGCAATCACTATTTAAAGCTAATAGGCTACAATAGCTGTTATCATCAATTATCTAATTTAAAAGACCTCAAATTGATTTGCAATTTTGCGAAAAGATGTATACATTCATGGGGTGGGATAAAATTGGGAAGGGCGGTCAAGGCCTAAGAATATTCTTGGGTCTATAAAATCCCAATCAAACTTCAACTTACAGGTAAGTCTCGTTTAATTTTCTAATTTTATAGACCCAATGAATATTCATATGGCCTTGCCCGAGACTTTAAAGCCGTAACAGCTATTGTAGCGATCCAATATATAAACGGACATACACAATTATAAGCATATTCTTTCATTATGCTATATTAAAACGTTAAAACCTATGATAAAAGGAACGATGTCCTAAGCCATGAGGTTCCATATCTACTTTCATTCAGTATGTAAAACGTTTTTCAAAACTATTGCAGCCTGTGTCCTAAGCCAGACACTGCATAGATAGTTATGATATACATTCATAGCTCTGTGACTAAATTCAGACACAGGTTAATCATGTTTAATCTATTTGCAGCCTGTGTCCTAAGCCAGACACTGCATAGATTGTCAATGAGGTATTAAATATAACTCAGTCTGTGATTCCACCAGACACTGAGTAACAAGGTGCCATATTATGATTTCAGTAAAAATTACTGTAATTGGTCGTTGGTGTTTTCATTATCAGCCTGTTGTTAAATCCAGACACTGATAATTATGTTCATAATAAGGATAAATTACTCACATCAACGTGCTTTCCGTAACACTGCTTTCCCAAATGCAGTCCCATCATCTTTTACAATTGGTTTATTGTAGAATTTAGCAAACGTCTTCTGACCAGACCATGCTGCTGCCTTAAGTATGACAGACATTTCTACATCTTTAGTAATAGCTGACGTGCTCGCAGCCCTGGTGCTGTGTGCTTTGAATATTTTTGTATTTATTCCCGACTTCATAAGAGTCAATTTAATCCATCGACCGATTGTTTCCTTAGTTACCGGTTTATGTGGACATGCATAACTCAAAAACAGTTGAGATTAATTTCTAAACGGTTTAGTTCGTTTTATATATTCTCGCAAATATGTTACAACACATAATCGTTTATTAGATGGGTATCCCGGTAATACTATGAAATTTTCATTATTTTTCGGGGTATTATGTTTCAATAATTTAGAAACATGAAAGATGGCCCGAGTTTGTGTAATATGACACTCTTCTAAATTTAACGAGTGAATGGTTTGGCATCTTTGTCCAGTGACTAAGGCACATAATGTGACTAATTTGAAAGTGAGCATTTGTAAAGTTAATTCCTTACAAGGTGAGCATTTTTCCAAAAAATTTAACAATATTGAAACGTCCCAAATTTTGGTGTATCTTGGTTTGCTTGGGTGAGCCAAGAAAATACTTCTCATCAAACGTTTTATTTTGTTATCATCTCCGATGGAAGGTTGGTCGAAAATGCAAGATAATGCAGAACGAGCAGTATTAACTGCACTATAACAAAGTCCTTTTTTAGAAAGGTATAATAAAAACTCTAGACAGTGTGAAACACTATATTCCTCGACATCCCACTGTTTATCAGAACAAAATTCAATCCATTTCTTAAGGTAAACATTGTATTGTTTAACAGTATTTGGTCTCCAGCCTTTCATTAAAGTCTTGACAACTCGTCGGGACAACCCTTGTCTTTTGAAATTGTTCCTGATAAGACACATGCCATCAGTTGGAGTTTTGGGTATAATGGATGTACTGCTGAGTGGTTTGATGGTAAAATTAACACATTTTTGGCTTTCTTCAGAAAAAGAGGAGGAAGGCACATCATTTCCATAAGTTTTGGATACCAAGGGGCTATTGTCCAATGTGGCACGACCATTAATATCTTTGTACTTTGGTCTTCTTGGATTTTCCTGAGAATCCTGGAGATAAGATTAAATGGTGGGAAGATATATCCGTAAGTATCCCATTTATGTTGAAATGAGTTAATGGCGCAGGCTTCAGGATCGGGATAAAAGGACATATATATAGGTAATTGTCTGTTTGCACGAGAAGCAAACAGATCTATTTCAGGGCATCCAAATTTCTCACATAACCTATCAAAAACTTCTGGGTGTAATTTCCATTCTGTATGAATTCTAACTTTCCTACTGTGTGAATCAGCTATATTTGATTTTCCAGCTATATGACAAGCAGACAACCAGATTCCTCTTTCTTTACACCACAAGATGATTTGTTTAGTATAATAGTTAACAAGTCTAGAATGTGTACCCCCAAGATTATTAATGTATGAAACGGCAGTCTGATTATCCATTTGGATCTGTATATGACAATTCTTAAAATCACATAGGGACTGAATACCCAACAACCCTGCTTTGATTTCGAGAACATTTATGTGGAGTTTAGACTCCTCTTCTGTCCACATGCCGTGTGTATTTCTATCATTGAAAACTGCCCCCCATGCATAACTAGATGCGTCTGTTTGAATAGTGAAATCTGCATTACCATGAGAAATCATTTTCCCACTATAAACTCCCTCTTTAATCCACCATTGTATTTCTTGTACACATTCTTCATTAAGAGTGGTATAGTTATTAAAATTATAATTTGTCTCTAATGATTTGATTTTAAGCATTTCCAGTTCTCTATAATATAGCGGGCCATATTCAACCGCTGGGAAACTAGCCACAAAGACTCCAATTAATCTTGCTAATTCCCTTACTGTAAGGGAGGTATGACTCATCACATTCTTTGCCATCTGGATGATATGATTTCTTTTATCCTCACCTAAACTTATTTTCATCAGTGTCGAATCTAGAATGAAACCTAAATGTAATAGCTTTTGCGTAGGTTCATATATAGATTTATCAGAGAGTTCAAAACCTAACGACGTCAGAAGTTGCTTCGTAATTATAACGTTTTCCTGACATGCTTTATGATTAGAGCCTTGTAGATAGAAATCATCAATGTACACACTAGACAAAAAACCTCTTTGTCTCAAAAAACCTAACACTCGTTTTAAAATTTTGGTAAACAGTCTTGGGCTATCTCGAAACCCCTGAGGCAAAACCATATATTTATAAACTTGACCCTCAAACATAAATTTTAAGTATTTTGTAAAATCGGGGTGCATTGGAATGCTATGAAAAGCATTGGATATATCAATACATGCCATGTAGCAATTTTGTTGCATGAGATTAAGGCACGTAGTTAGTCCCTCCATCTTGAAGTGAGTAAATTTAACAAAATTTTTATTCAAGCATTTGAGATTAAGAATGGGTCTGTATTTGTTGTTATTCGATCTTTTCTCTCTTAAGAAAATATTATTCATGTAATCTCCCTCTTCAACAGTGCTTTCCTCAATTACTTCTTGTTTCAATAATTCTCCAATTATAGCCCTTAATGCTATGGTTTCCTGTGCATTAAATTTCAATTGATGGGGAATTTTATTTTGAATTGGTGGAGAAATGAATTGGATTTTACAGCCTTTGACACATTGTAAAATTATTTTGTCTTCTGTGATTTTTTCCCAATTATGAATAAAATGCCTTGTTCGACCACCTAAAGCTAAATCGTTTCCTTCACTTACATTTAATATGGTTTGTTGCGACGACCCTGTTGTCGAGTTTTGTTGCTGAAGTTCTGGTATTTGTTGTTGTTGTTGTTGTTTTTGTAATGTTTTCCCCTGTTGTTGTACACAGGGTTTTTCCCGTCTAAAAAAGATAACCTTTTCTTTAAAAAGAACGGCTTGTTTTGATGTCTTTGGTATGGTTTGACACGATTGACTCTTTGAGAAACCTTCAGGGTTTCCGAGACATCTTTGACTTTTTCTGTCAATTGTTTTCCAAAAAGAGAGTCCTCGCACGGATACTGCTCAGAACACAATGACGAGAATTCCAATTTTACTTCAGATTTAAAATTCTGTCGTCTATGTAAATCCAGGCTGTGTGACCCGTCTGCTAACAACGCCACGGAATCTGCACAGGAATTAGTGATGGAGTCTATATCCTGTTGACAAACTGACTCTATATTTATTTTGGTCAGTTTTTCGAAACACATCGTCATGGCGCATAAACTTTTCATGAGTGTTGTTTGTATTTTTTGAATACTCGAGTCAGTTTGTCTCGTCTCTTTTTGAACCATCTTAAAAATTTCTGGATTACAAGTAAGAGTCTCCATTCTGCCACAATTTGTCGGTTTTATATATTTTTGAAATAGTTGGTCCCTATCCGATATTTGCATTCCGTTGCACAGGATATTATTAATTCCCTTTGCTAGGTCCTCGTTAATTAGAGGCCCTTCAATTTCCTTTGTACCTGATACGTCTTTAAAATAGGAGATCGATGAAGACGTTTGTGTTTCTGACACTTCGTCTTCTTGTCCATCATTAACATTGTTAATTATTTGGTAATCATTCAGCGTGTCACATTCTGTCATCTCCTTATCGTATGCATTTTTTAACTCAGTGACAACCGGAATGATCGCCATGAGTTTATTCAGTTGTTGTTTAATTTCTGAAAGTTCGCCGTCGCCACCATTATCTGATTTTTTACTTCTCTTTACTTTGGAAGGCTCGCCCTTCTTCCTACCTTCAGTCTTACTCGACACATCACTCCTATTTTCACCGTCATCACTGTTATTTTTGGTTTCATTGTTATTGTTACACGCCGTCCTGTTAAGGAATTGGGTCAGTGGGGCGTCCGACGCCATTGTCTTAATTAATAAGTGCAAGCGCGAAATCACGCACGATAAAATGAAATCGATGACAATCCACTTAATATCTTAATAATTGAAGGACAAAATCATAATCCACGAATCATCACATGATAATTTAAGCACAAAATAATATATTTTCAATAACTATTGCATCAATATAAGTAGGTAATTAATTTTAAATCCAAGAGAATTAAAAACACGATGATTGCTTTGCAAGGTTCACTTTTTAAGTGATTGCGCATGTGCAGGGACGCTTTCTCTCGGGCAAGGCCATATGAATATTCATTGGGTCTATAAAATTGCTACCCTTTGGATATAACGCTAGTATATCGCAAAAGTACTTTCCACCAGGTCTATTGGCCCAACTACCCATTTACTGCTGGGTGGACAAAAGGGTCGTGAAAAAAATCTCGACTGCACACTGGACCGATCTTGATCCCTTTGCGTGTGAAGCGAGTGCTATATCAACTGAGCTATCCCCCCTATCCCTATTTAAATAAATAAATAAAAATAAAAGTAGACCCTAGCAGCTAGAGAGAGAGAGAGAGAGAGAGAGAGAGAGAGGGGGGGGGAGAGAGAGAGAGAGAGGAGGGGGGGGGGGAGAGGAGAGAGAGAGAGAGGGAGGGGGAGAGAAGAGAGAGAGGAGAGAGAGAGAGAGAGAGAGAGAGAGAGAGAGAGAGAGAGAGAGATGACGGTGGTGGTGATGGGGTAAATAATGCATTTCCCAGAAAGAAAGAAGTCAACTACTTCCTTCCTGGTAAAGGACTCTCTAGGCACAGTTTGGTATTTGTGTGTGTGTGGGGGGGGGGGGGGGGGGGGGGGGGGGGGGGGGAGTGATATCATTCCGATCTTAGTCGCCAGTTAAGGATTGCGAGAGCACCATCACTTTGAAAGCGTTGAATGAAATGTATGAAAGAGAAGAGAGAATGGGATCTGCCAGATCTGTACCTACGTGCAAGGGGTCCCAATAGCTCAGTTGGTAGAGCACTCGCTCTTCAAAAGGACTGAGATCGATTCTGAGTAAAGAAGGAGATTATTTTTTCTCCCCTACCCTCCTGTCCATCCAGCAGTGATTGGGTAGCTGGGTCTGTTGGATCTGGCGGAAAGTACTTTGCGATAGACTAGTGTCCTATCCAAAGGATAGCAAGCAATTCATAATGCCCAGTGGTTCGGATAGACTACTTTATCCATTGGTGCTGAGTGAACAAAGGGATCGTAGAAGACATTCGCTGCTCGGGGCTATCATAACCCAAAGAGTCCAATTGCTTGTGGTGAGGAGGAGATTGTCCTACCAATCTATAGTGAAATGGAATGGAAGTTCAATTTAATAATCAAAGATAGATAATGTGGACAGCAAAACATGATAAATGAAACAATTAAGACAAATGAGGGATGAGAGAATGGCGTTAATTTAAATTTAAGCTTCCGTTTCATTTGAAGGATTATGGCGCTTGCAACATATTTATTAGGTCATACCAGCGCCAGTAAAATAGAAAATGGGATAGTAAAAAGTTCTAGGACAAAACCAAGTACAATCCAGCACGGTTGCCTCGAACTCCTGCAAAATCGTTCGAAAACCGTTGTTCGAGGAAACGGTACATTGCCACACGTAAGGGGGCAGGGTGGATCAGCAGTATGGTCTTTGCTTTAACAACAAGATATGAAGTGAGTAGGAAAGTGCCAGAAGACGATAGATAATTTTTAAAAAATTCGCGGCGGTGATGGGGGTTTGAACCCGCGACCTTACAGGTACGACAACTCCGCCTGGCCGGTGAGAGCGTGACTCTACCGTATGAGCTATCCACGATCCCGGTCTTGTCTTTGCTTCGTATCCGAAAGATACCTTGTTGGAAATCCACCGTAGCCGTCAGCAAGCCACCTCCCACTAGCTCAATTTGTGGCGCGGTGCTGCGGTTGATATATATGGGTTATTCCAGGCTTCCCTTCCCTTTGAATAAACCTCAAAATAAATTTCCGCATGAGGATGAATAAAGGGAACTTTATTATTGATATGTTACAAGGATGTGTGTGCGTGTGTGTATGTCAGGGCTGTATTCACAAGATTCATTTACCGCCCTAGCCCACCATGGGCCGTGGTATTGAAATTGGAACTGATGGCTAAGTGATAAGAATAAGCAGAGAAGCGTCTTTTACGCGAAACGGCGATGGAACGTGTGAGTGGCTGTGTGTGTCTGCGTATGTATTATATTGCATTCACACACATGCATGGCAGTGTAGATAATTACACACAACCAATATCACAGCAAGTCATCAACGATCGAAATCACCGGATGGAATTGTGAAAAAAAAAATCAATTTTATTATTACTTTGGCTGGGTGAAATTAATTTGGAGGAAACCACATTAGAGGTAAAAAAAAATTAGTTCTGAGGAAGGAATGGAATGTTAACAAAGAATGATAAGGAAAAAAATTGGGACATTCGAACGAGTTCCAGGAAACCGTGCTGGAGTGTGATCTCGTTCCGAGGCAAAGACAGAAAGCATGTTGGAAAACAGATATATATATATATATATATAGGGGGACAGAAGACACAGTAAGTGCCTCCCTGCCCACCATGGGAGATCAGGAACCCCACCCAGTGCCACCGCTCACATTCTCATAGAGCTCTCATGACAAAATCTAGTAATAAAACAATGCTCCAGAGTAAAAACTTAAGTATAGTTTCGTAATTCTTTATTTCAAATAAAATAATTCATAATATTTAATCAAATCATAAAAATCTCATTTTCTGCTGACATTTGACATTACACACGCGCACATGAGCACACACACAATTCACCACTTTCTCAGGAATCTGACATTTATACAATTGACTAATTTGTCTAGTCGCTTCACACAAGTCTACTCGCTACCCACAATAGACACAGCACATTTGGGTATGAATACACACTTAACACATCAGAGAAAAATAATTGTAATAATTGTATGGCCTGTTGGTTGAGAATCTTGTCAACTCTCTCTCTCTCTCTCTCTCTCTCTCTCTCTCTCTCTCTCTCTCTCTCTCTCTCTCTCTCTCTCTCTCTCTCTCTCTCTTACACACACACAAACTGACTAGTGGTATCGAATACAATGATAACTATGAGTATAGGTGACATGATGAGTGAATGGATTAAATCGACAAGGTCAGAGTTCAAATTGACAAAGTATTTCATTTACAAAAAAAAAAAAAAAAACCCGAGACAT
Source organism: Berghia stephanieae (assembly GCF_034508935.2). Taxonomy (NCBI): domain Eukaryota; kingdom Metazoa; phylum Mollusca; class Gastropoda; order Nudibranchia; family Aeolidiidae; genus Berghia; species Berghia stephanieae. The sequence continues at coordinate 16,866,476 of NC_088360.1, read as the reverse complement.
TAGGCAGTTAAAAAAAAACATGGCAAAAGTTATATCTAACTTGTTTGATGTATTAATTCAAACTCTGGTAAATAAACACCTCTGCACACACAAAAAAAAAAACAACTATATTTTTTCTTACTACACCCTTATCAGTATCAGAATATGTAAAAAAAAAAGAGAAAAAAGAAAAAGAGAAAAGAAAAAAGAGAAAAGAAAAAAGAGAAAAGAAAAAAAAGAAAACGAAAGTAAACGAGAATGCTCAAATTCATCACGGGTTGTTGAAACCAAAATAATAAAGAGCCTGAATCTAGTGAATCACATGATACGAAACACAACGCGTGTTCCATAAGAAAAAAAAAAAGATCAATCAATAGTATTAGTATCTAATCTTTTTCTTAAGTACAAGAAACAAACATGGCTAATTTCTGGCACATTTGTGACAACAAAAAGGAATGTAACATAGCTAACCTCATCATAACGAGGAGTGAAAACAAAATTCAGAATAAAACGTAATATCAAAAGCAATTTTTTTAAAAAATCGTAGTCTATTGGTCAATTACTTCGAATTAAAAGTTACCAGCCTACACAATAAGATTGCTAACGTTTAAAGATTGAAAGATGCATAAATGATGACTTTGTATAACATGTTTTAAGGGCCTTAGTTCTGATCTATCCGGGAGTTGTTTTTTTTTTTGTTTTTTATAAAGGGTTTTGACATTGTACGTCTCCTCAGTGTAAACGTCCTTGACGTCTTCTGTAGTATTGCAGTCACACCCAAAATACGTCTTTTCTGCAGTGTAATTCCTGGGCTGAAGAAGAACTCCACATCAAGTGAGAGATCACACAACACTGTAGACGAAGGACACACAATAATCCATGTGTACAATGTGCTTGCTACAACACCATTGTGATGAAGTAGAACTGTCCAGGCAGCCGACGGGATGAACTGCTGACGAGTCTGAATTCCAAGTGATTAGGAATTGTTTTGTCTTGTTAAAGGTTTGATCACAGCTGCTTCTTTGTTCTGAAATGAAATAAAAAGGAGAAAACGACACGTTAGTCATGCGGACTGATGTTCAAAGCCTCGGAGTTTTATGAAAAAAAAAAATTGAATTTACAATGTTATTGGTGTGAAAGAAAATAATATATACGCCAACCGAAAAAACTTAGTGAATTTGTTGCCAAACTTGACCGAGAGATCAACAGAACTCTTTAAAAACACGCATTTTTAATATTTTGGCAACAACAACAAAAATCGTCACAAATATCGATCAATTTCTGTCCACTCATCATTACACATGCATATTGGTATAAAAACACACGCACACAAACACGTCATTTTAACGCGGCTATCCCAAAACGACGACTTATTAAATTAAATAAAATAAACACCCACATGCTCAACCAACCTAAATGCCTTTGATTTGATTCCAATATAAATTATTTTCGAAGAAAGAATTGAGGAAATCAGGTAGAAACAATAAAGCATGGCGAGAACACCTGAAAGGTGGCGAGTCTTAATTGATGCCACTGAAACAAAACCATGAACCCGTGACGTGTTTATATCTGTTCACACCTGCACGAGATAGGGGCGGGGGGAACTATCGATGAATCACGTGAAAGGGGGGGGGGGTGAGGGAATCGGAAGGACAACTATAAGGATAAATGCTTGTACACCCCGACACAAATAAATAAATAAAATTTCTAAAAACGAAATCGGATAATTAAAATTGATCGGGGAAAAACAATAACCTCGTAAAACTTAATTTCTCCATTCCAAATGTCTTTTTTTTTAAAAAGACAATACAGCATAATTATAATAATTGCTCTGCTTCACGCTCCATCAATATACCATACAAAACTGCCCAGATTTCAACCTATAATAAACCCAATCAAGTTACATCATGAAAATCCTAGGTTCCAATGGCAACTGTTGTGATTCACATCGTAGATAATAAGATAATGTTTGCCTTGCCAATCGCAATCAACACGCCCCCTCCCCTTCCAAACAAACAAAAAGTTACAAAAGTCTACACCACAAACCATACCACAAAAAAGCTACTCTTACACTCGCGGGCGGGTCCTGTCAGCGAATGGTCTATTTACGAGGTGGGGTAATAAATACGACAGGGGAAGGGGAAGGAGTGGGTGATGTAAACACCTGTTCGACAGCGATTTTGGCAATGTCGCGGCTGACATGGCGAGCGGCGCCAGCCTGTCTGGGCCAGCCAGTCATTCCCACAATCAACAACACACAGCTGGCCTGGCCCCTCTCGCGAGGAGTCGGTGCATGTTTCGAATCGTTAACCGAAAGTTTTAGCGAGAGTGCATACTATAATATTTCTCTCTTAGCTAAACGTTACCGTTTAAGTCGAGGAAATTGCCTTAGTTCTATATTAAATAAACAGATGAATTTAGTAGATTCCATGAGATGAATATTGTTAGTTATTATGGCAATAGCCCACTTAATTGAAAGAGAATTTACAAAGATGGCATGAGCGCACATTGCAAGATTATAAAAAAGTTACATCAAAATCAAAGCATAGAGAATAAACTTTAATCATGGAACACCATCCCCCACCGCACCCGAACTTTTTTTTTTCCTAATTGGAATCATAAGGAATCGCAGAGAGGGAGGAGTAAGCGGGTGCTAAATCTACGAGTAATTATTCAAACAGAATAAATTTAACATAAGCCTCTCAGGCAGACTGAATGGTTCGAGAGAAATGCGAAATCGCATGCAGATACACGATTTAACTGAATCACGGCACTGTTTGATCGTAATGCAGGTGTCACTAGCACAAGCTACACGAGTTGTGTAATGGTCTAAGCTTCTAAGACCACAGCAAAGAAAACCAGAGAACAGCTGAAAAGTCAAGGGTGATATAGCGGGATAACCGACCACTCATCAGAATGAAACACCGGAGCCAAAGACCAGAACCAGCAGCAAGGTCACAGAGATTTAGTGATTGTGACAAGTCCTCAGTGCGATTAAAGGACATACCAAAACAAAAGGTGCGCTCCTGAAAAGTTTAGATTAGTGGCCTGTAATCATGGACAAGTGGAAAAGACGAGAAGACCCGATCAAGATTGGTAAAACAGGTGCAGCTTCGGGTACCAACCACCTACCCACCCACCACCATCTTAGCTTCGAATAAGATTTAATATCAAACTGTCTAGTGGCTGTTGAAGGCCTTAGGTTGTAGAGATGTGGCCAGGGGCCACACTAGTCGAGGGCAAAGACCCTAGTACTATCGTCCATCGACAAAACACATGTTTTTCATTTGAAAAGAAAACTTTTTCTTCATAAATCCGCAGTTAAGATTACCCCAGTATTGTCAAGAAATCTTGAACTAAGATTAGAGGCAAATTTAACAAGCCGAGGTTATTAATCGATCAATATCAGAAGTAAGTTCTCTGGTTAGAATGGGAAAAAAGTCTTCTGTAAGAATACAGACATATACGCACACCACCGCCACCTGTACTACAAAGAGTCGTGATAGGACACCCAAGTAAACAAACTGCAGGTGGGAGGACGTTGATTTAATTAAATAAATAAAGGATACACAATAATATTGTACAAGTTAGCTGGACTGAACTCCCCAGAAAATCCGTCACACGCACATACACGACTTAACTCCCCAGAAAATCTCTCACACGCACGTACATACACGTTGCAATTGACAACTACAGCTCACTTTAGAAGACTGAAATCTCTCTCTCTCTCTCTCTCTCTCTCTCTCTCTCTCTCTCTCTCTCTCTCTCTCTCTCTCTCTCTCTCTCTCTCTCGAGCACACTGCGCGCACATACCTCACGTGATAATAACGACTTGACCAGGACTAAAGAAGTGTTCAGTGTTGTCAAAAAGATAACACAATCTTCCTGTAGCAACGTTAAACCAACAAACCGATTATCAAACTGATTATGAAGAAATGTAATCACACAGATGGTCTCAATGGGAATATCTGCATATCATTTACTAAAATAGGTTGTTCCATTTTGTTTTTTAAGGATTTTAGGGCGCTTGTAACAGATTAAGGTCAATCAGCGCCAGTAAAAAGGAAGAAAATGGGATAGTTCTAGAATTTCAAGTAAAGCACCCAAAAATATAGGGAGAAGATGTAGATTCCAAGAGCATACCACCAATGTCCAATTCCTTCACACCAAAGAATAAAACCCCAGAGAGATTCATTCATAAACACCGTTAAATGTATAGTAGGTTATAACGATGACATTGACCTGGTCATAAACACTAGTCTTGCAGCCTTGTGTGAAAAAGTCCTCAATGTATCTTGTTAATGATATGTTGTACATCAGAAATGTAGACACCACTCTTAAGCAAGCTTTGATCAACAAATCCAGACAATACAATCATTCTGCTGTGCAGTCGAAGATTTCTATATGAAAGTAAATCAGCACTGATTTTGCAGGTCCGAAAGATACTTTTGCAAGGTATGAGAGCATTTCATTACAAAGAAACAACAACAATTTGTTGATCCGCCCCCATTTTTTATTTACAAGCTCTTTTGTTTGATTTAGAAATATTATATAAGAATGCGTACAAGTTGGCAGGTCTAATAAAAATAAATAAAATATTATATATACTTACATGGCAATTATGTACAGGATGGGATATGGGGGTCCAGTACTCATTTCGAGGGGGGCCTCAAATCACAATCACTAGAGGCCAGACATGAAGTGGGGCAGGGGGAGGAACTGGATAACAACTGAAAAGAAAGAAATGCAAGATGTAAGTAGGTAGTTAGCACGAGATTCTCTCTCTCTCTCTCTCTCTCTCTCTCTCTCTCTCTCTCTCTCTCTCTCTCTCTCTCTCTCTCTCTCTCTCTCTCTCACACTCTCCATCCATTGAATCAAAGAATTCACAGGTTCTCAAGCAAGTGATGGTGGTCCAGATAGTTTCTCACTTAAGGAACATAGATCAATCCTGTGTAGTGTTAAGGTAATCTTCCCACCCCTTGTCAACACCGGTGATTGGGTAGTTATATCTGGTGGAAAGTACTTTGCAACAAACTGACTTACAATATAAAGAGCGACAAGCAAGTTCTAGGTAATGTCAGTTTTATGCCATAGACAGAAACCATGATTGACTCGCGCTCCTTGGGACTTAGACTTATGGTCTTGAATGACTACCTCACAAAGCAATCGATGGGAGTACTAGTACTAAAGTAAAGTCTTAAAAGTTCAAGTTAGCAACTTACTTGAGCGGTAACATTTTCAATAGACTTTTCAGACAATGGCTCTCGAGAGTGTGTTGATTCTGAGGAAAGTCTGGACTGCAAGGAAGTTGAGAAGGCTACGGCTGTGGAGAAATTGTAGTGTCCATCTAGTTGTAACTCAAGGTCAAGGATATAGTCTATGACGTATTGCATGAGGACAGTTCCATCAATCACACCCTTCTCATTCCTGGGCACATCAGGCACCATGTCACTCAGTTTGAGGAAACACTCCTGTAAGGATAGGGAAGATTCTAGTTACACCATGGACATACAGTTTAAAATTAAAAATAAAAGCTTTGCTCTCAATGACCAGTTACGCAAAAAAAAAACTTGTTACCCACCAATTCTGCGTATTCATTTCTGAAAGCTCCTACATCCCTAGTAGTATTCTTGATCTAGTAGGGGGTCTGGGAAGGGGGACACTTTTTTTATAATGCTCTAGTAGGGGGTTTGGGAGGGGGGAGACTTTTTTTATAAGTATACTGGGATGTAGGATCTTTCGGATGGCCTCCCTCACAATCACAATGGGTTCATCTTCAAATCCCTAATACTATGAAGGACTACAACACTTTGATAGTGAAAGCCATGTAGAATGTAGAATTGGAATGAGACTAGAAGAATGTGATTGTGACTTAAATCATGTCGATCATAAATCATTATTTTTAACTTCCCGAAATCGAGTAACCTTCTGCTTTTAAGTGACATCAATGATGATGATGGATGGATGATCAAATATGTCGACGAAATCTTCACAATGATGTCGACCATTATCATAATTATACAGAGGGGAAACAAATGATCCATGATTAATACTACCATTCCACTAACTATTCACTAGCCTATAATACTATTAGTCTACTACTATTATTACTATTTCCCCATTTAACCAAACCAAGGTCTAAATAATAGGCTACTGCTGGTACCTACCGAACGAAAACCACACATTCGTAATGGAATCAAGACTCAACAAGACAACGACAGAACAACATAATTAAAATTTCCGAGAAGTGAAATTTATTTTAAAATTTACCTTCATTTCATCACTGAGTGTGAATTTTTCTCCTCTGAATTCAATGTGAGCTGGTTTCATGATGGAACACTTTGAATCTTTCTTTACTCCAAGAATGCCTGCTGCACGATGGGACCTCTCTGCTGCCACGACTTTCATAATGTTATCGATCTGTCGGATGGGAATGAAGCCTGGAAAATTCTTGGGATGGAGGCCTGCAGGAATGTCAACAATGCCTGACGACGACGACACACGCTGGTCTGGAACTGGAACTGACGATCGATAAAGATGAGGGAAGGAAGGTGATGGGTTTTACAAATGCAGTTGATTAAGAATAACAACAAAACGACAGTAAATATGATAGAATCGTAAAAAATCCAATGAAGATTGTAGTTTGTAATCCAATGTTATCAGAATTTGTTGAGTAATAATCCAAGTGAAATACAAAAATACAACACGGTTGATAATAAACACACAAGAGTAGAATGATTTGGTCCGTGCGGCACGAATGTTGGTAAGGTTTTGAGGATTTCCACTCACATCACTGTCGTAGTAAGATTCTCATGCGTATTGTCACTATCGATTGACTCCACCTCCAGTGCATGTTCGCGGCAATATCACGCGAACGCTGCGACGCGTCAGCCAATCACAACGCAGGATTAGGGACGAAGCCTTTGCATAGGCCCCTCCTACCCGTCTTGTTTTTATGTTGTGGTGTCACGAAACAAGCGGTGTAACGAAATTTCCCACGCTTGAAATAGACTGAAATGTTGATAAGATGCCCTCACAATCTTCTTTACGTTACTTTTTAATTAGTCAACAATTTACTTTCTTTTTATTTAGATTTCCAATTATGATTTTTCATAAAGGAGGGTAAACTGCATAACATGTGAAATAGCGATAGATAAAGATTTGCACCTGATTACACATTGTTTAAATTGTATTCAATACGTTGGCCTCACACCTGTGTAGAGGAATTCTCATTTCGCTTCTCATGCGTTTAGCGCGGCTGGCTTTGACACGTGCTAAATTGCGCTTGGCGTCGACGATCTAAACAGTCGGGCCAGACAGACTGGCGCCGACACTGTGACGTCACGGCTGGGATCTGTGTGGTTTTGCTGTTACTGGCGCCGTTGAGCCGGTCGCACAGCAGTCTCTACCTGTCAATCAGAAACACTTCAAAGAAACCGCTACCTTACTGGCCTGTTGAATTGTCACCTTCTTCTCAAGTAATCGTCTGACCCAGTAGCACACCTGCAGGAAGATAAATCCATGTTATTATTCCCTACGTAATCAAAATGGGGCCCTATGTTTCCGCCTTATGATCGCTATTACTATGCATATGAATATGAAGAAAGCCTTTTCCATTGTAGGAGTGAATGAGATCAATCATGATACAATTAAACGTCTATTTGCCGTATAAAGAAACGCGATACAATCAAAATAAAATATATTGTGATGATTGTCAATGATTTGTGAAAGGAAATAAACGTGGTAATTAATTACGAGTAGGCAAGCATGACTTCATATTATCTGTATATGCTTGCAATTGCATTGTTTGTTGACAAACATTGAGTCTGTTTTCAATGTATTGTCTGCAGGTGCTCAGTGTGATGTCATAAAAACTATACAACATAAATTTCATTCCTGTTGTATATATTATTGTATGAGAATGCTGTCAGTTATAGCGAGCTTGTCTTGGTCATTAAATCAAGATTTCAGTAATTTAAGAGCACATGTGGCCTACTGATATAAATTGTAAACAGGTGGTAGGAGATACCAGTAAATCAATATATTATGTATCGAGTGAATTTAAGTGAAATAATAATGGTGGTGATGATGATAATAATAATAATAATAATAATAATAATAATAATAATAATAATAATAATAATAATCATGATGATGATGATAATGATAATAATAAAAATAATAATGAACCCTTCTAGCGTACACATCTGCAGTACAGTCTGGGGTTCTTCGCTTTACATCAACACAAAACTATCTTATATAAATTACAGAATAATAATAAAGGGAGGTTTTCTATATTTTATTTAATTGTTATTTATGGAACTGGGTCATGGCGAACTAACAATAAAACTTAATGACAGTGACCAAGATGGGAAAAGGACTGAATTTTCATTTGTTTGGATTAATTCTTCGAAGAATTCCTATATATAGTGCCCCTTTCCACCAAAACTGCTCGGAAGCGCTTATGCACACACAAAATAAAACATTTAAAAAATTTTAAAAACATGCGATCATATACAAAAAGTTACTTTCTTGATCTTAAATCCACGACCTAAATAATTTGGTCCGATGGTCCAAGCAAGCAATACGCTTCAACAGTCCTAACGTAACTTCCCTCGCAATGATGAACGGTAACTTAGTAACTGGCTCTAAACTATCGGAACAATGGCGGACGCCCTTATGAAATATTTCTCCGACGAGCATAAAAGCGTATCCAGAGGAAAAAAACATCATAAATCTGATCATGTTTTGACTTTTACACATTCTGATCACAAGACCTATGAAAAGTTCTAGCCAGCATGAAGAATAAAAAGTCCAGATATTCTTTGTTTAGAACCACGATGGCCGCCGTTGCTGGGCGACGTGACATCAGACTATTGAATCCAATTAGAGACCTCAAGGATATTCTCTAAGAGAAAGCAATTTTCATTTTCTATACCTACATTTTCTCCTGTTTTTTCAAAGCAGGACATCATATCTAGAGGTATCCCTGGTGTAAACCAGCATTGACTTTGTCCGGAAATTTAACTAACCCCCATCAGTCTGCACACTCAGAAGATTGATAAAAGTAAAGGGCATAGAGTATGGTGGATTTTTAGAAAAAGATTTGATTTGGGGGATAGCCTGGCTCAGCGGTACAGTCTTTGCTTCGTACCCGAAAGGTACCGAGTTCAATCACCCGCCGCTGCGCTTAGTGGCCTTGAGCAACTCACCTCTCGTCCTAGCTCAATTTGCGGCGCAAAACTGCGGCTGACGCCTGGGTTATTCAAGTCTTCCCTTGGAATAGACCCTAAAGACAAATTTCCCCAATTGGATGAATAAGAATAAGGGGAATTTTTATTTTTTAAATTTATTTTCTTTATATTGACAAATTTGGTCATTGGCATTCATTGATAACCGAGTACCTGTGCGGCTATGTGGTCTAGTGGTATGACACTCGCTTTCGGATCGGAAGGTCCTGGGTTCGAGTCTCGCGCTCGGCGCATAGTTGAGTCCTTGGAAAAGGCTCTTTACTCACATTCTCTCACCGTTCTCGGGTGTAAAATGAGTACCTGGCCGTTAACAGCACTGTCTTTGTCCGAAAAATTGTAATATCGCCTAACAGGCGGCATGTCCCGTCCTACATGTTGAATGTTGCTGTTGACTAGGGATCCCTTGTAAAGCGCTTTGAGCACATTTTAGTGGATATTGCGCTATATAAAAGCTCTTCTTTCTTTCTTTACCTACTAATATTAGGCCAAAATGTTAAAAAGGCGTTTTGTAACCTGTACAGAAATATTTTCTATGATTAAACAGCTTCATAACATAGAGGTCTGAGATTTAAGACTTTTTGAAACGTTGGGGGACCTTTTACAAATGTTCTAGCCAAAAAGAGAAATGATGGTTCATTGTTAACGTGCGGCAGAACATGAGCTACCAAAAGGCACGGACGGACCTTGCTGGCGTAAGGGCATATACAAAGATAGTAGATCAGTTTTAATCTATATTACTCCGCATTACTCTTTTAAAAGAAAAAAAAATCAAAGAAAAAACAAACAATAACAGCAAACGAACCCCACCCCTCCCTTTAGACCTATAGGAGCTGGAGTTTATCCCGATTTCTATACCCTTTGGATAGGACGCCAGTCTATCGCAAAGTACTTACCGTACTTTCAAACAGACCAGCTACTAATTTACTGCTGGGTGGACAGGGGGTGGGGAGAGGGGGGTCGGAAAAATTCTCGGCTGCACCCGGGATAGATCTTGATCCCTTTGTTTGTGAAGCGAGTGCTCTACCAACTGAGCTATCGAGGCTCCCCTTCCAAACCTGTGACTTCTTGTTAAAAAAAAAAAATTTAAACAACTCAAGCCTAGGATTTCAAGGAAGTCCGAGGTTTAAGAGTTTTGGACAAGAGGATTGTCTTTATTTATAATCAATCGATATTTGAAAGACGGAGTTTTCTGGCCAAATTTTTTTTTACGAGTTTTCTTTTTCTTTTCTTTTCTTTTTTTTTTTCTTTTCTTCAGACTACGGCCATACATCGAATTGATCCCGTTTCAGGGTTGGCACGAAACGTTCGCTGCACTAAATTAGAAATTCCGTGAAGTAAAGACGAATAAATAACATCTAGAATCAATCAGCCTGCAGCTGTGAGCGTTAAAAACAAGTCTGTACTCACCAGATGTATTGGTTTGTTTACACACCTCCAATAAGCACAATCAAATCACAAGCGGCTTTGGAATTCTTACATTAGTTTTAATTTTATATTTATTTTTAAAAGTAGGTCTTAGTAAATGTGTTTTTTGAAGGTTTTTTTTTTATTTAGTTTTTTTTTTGGTTATTTTTTTTGTTTCTTTGTTTTTTCGATTACTGCGTAGATGTAAAAAATTTTAATACCCATCCTAAATTAAATATATGCGCAGTGTTAAAAATTATGCCAAAATTAAGTTTTGAGGGGCGCGCGGGGGGGCGGGGGGGGGGGCGCCGAACCATTACGGTATGAAAATAGTTCAACGTTGTGAACAATTGATAAAAATAAAGCTTTGAGAATCTATTATTTATTTATTTATTTATTTTATTTAATTTTTATTTATTTATTTTATTTATTATTTATTATTTATTTTATTTATTATTTATTTATTTATTTATTTTATTTGTTTATTTATTTATTTATTTATTTATTTATTTATTTATTTTTCCTCATTTTCTGTTAAAATACAAAACATTGAATTAATGGAAAACAAATTTAATGTCAAGGTATAAGGAACAATACGCTGTGAATGCGATGAAATGATGACTAATAATCACGATGTTGTTATGTCTACATTCTGACATGGAATTTAACAATAGGGAAGAAAGGTCCCTGGTTCCTGTTTCATTGGAAGTGTAAAAATCACTCTTCCGGAGGACTAGATACACACATTGTGTAATTCATGTTCTGGTGTCAGAGTGATAGTATCGTGTTGTCTAATCTAAATTGGAAAGTTCTAACCAGCTTGAAGAATAAAAAGTAATGATTTTCTTTGTTTAGAACCAAGGTGGCCACCATTGCGGCGCGTGATACGCCGCCGGCAACGGCCCCTGGTTAAACAAAAAAATCTCTTTTCTCATGGTTAGAACTTTTCATAAGTCTTGTGATCAGAATGTGTAAAAGTCAAAACATGATCAAATTTATGGGGGGTTTTTCCCTCTGGGTACGCTTTTATGCTCGCCGGAAAAATATTTCATACGAGCGTCCGTCATTGTTCCGATAGTTTAGAGCCAGTGTTGCTAAGTTACCATGCGTCATTAGGAAGGAAGTGACGTTACGACTGTTGAAACGTATTAATGCTGCTCTAAAGTTCATCCATTCTCGCTTTTTCCCGTCCCGTAATCCTAAGAATCTGCTAGCTTCTGACATAGTTATGCCACCTTTTATGTAACCTATTCATTATTGCGGCTATGTGGTCTAGTGGTATGACACTCGCTTTCGGATCGGAAGGTCCTGGGTTCGAGCCTCGCGCTCGGCGCATAGTTGAGTCCTTGGAAAAGGCTCTTTACTCACATTCTCTCACCGTACTCAGGTGTAAAATGAGTACCTGGCCGTTAACAGCGTTGTCTTCGTCCCAAAAATTGTAATATCGCCCAACAGGCGTTATGTCCCGTCCTACATGTTAAATGTTGCTGTTGACCAGGGACCCCTTGTAAAGTGTGTATCTGGAATGATGAACGGCGTGTGTATCTGATCTGGGATGATGAACGGCGCGTGTATCTGGAATAATGAACGGCGTGTGTGTATCTGATCTGGAATGATGAACGGCGTGTGTATCTGGAATGATGAACGGCGTGTGTGTATCTGATCTGGAATGATGAACGGCGTGTGTATTTGGAATGATGAACGGCGTGTGTGTATGGAATAATGAACGGCGTGTGTATCTGGAATGATGAAATGCGTGTATAGCTGGAATGATGAACGGCGTGTGTGTAGCCTATCTGGAATAATGAACGGCGTGTGTATCTGGAATGATGAACGGCGTGTGTGTATCTGATCTGGAATGATGAACGTCGTGTGTATCTGGAATGATGAACGGCGTGTGTATCTGGAATGATGAACGGCGTGTGTGTATCTGATCTGGAATGATGAACGGCGTGTGTGTATCTGGAATGATGAACGGCGTGTGTATTTGGAATGATGAACGGCGTGTGTGTATCTGATATGGAATGATGAACGGCGTGTGTATCTGGGATGATGAACGGCGTGTGTGTATCTGGAATGATGAACGGCGTGTGTATCTGGAATAATGAACGGCGTGTGTATTTGGAATGATGAATGGCGTGTGTGTATGGAATAATGAACGGCGTGTGTATCTGGAATGATGAAATGGCGTGTGTGTAGCTGGAATGATGAACGGCGTGTGTATCTGATCTGGGATGATGAACGGCGCGTGTATCTGGAATAATGAACGGCGTGTGTGTATCTGATCTGGAATGTGAACGGCGTGTGTATTTGGAATGATGAACGGCGTGTGTGTATCTACTGGAATGATGAACGGCGTGTGTGTATCTGGAATGATGAACGGCGTGTGTATCTGGAATGATGAACGGCGTGTGTATTTGGAATGATGAACGGCGTGTGTGTATCTGATCTGGAATGATGAACGGCGTGTGTGTATCTGGAATGATGAACGGCGTGTGTGTATCTGGAATGATGAACGGCGTGTGTATCTGGAATGATGAACGACGTGTGTGTATGGAATGATGAACGGCGTGTGTGTATGGAATGATGAATTGCGTGAGTGTATCTGGAATGATGAATGGCGTGTGTGTATCTGGAATGATGAATGGCGTGTGTGTATCTAGAATGATGAACTCCGACTCTAATTTTGATTTGATGTGAAATAATAGAAAGCAGACATTGTTTGGTTCAAGATAAAAATCTGAAAAGTTTTGTGTAATAAGTACCAGACAAGGTTGATAGAACAAAATAAATAAAATGAATAAAATTCCCTTTATTCATTCCATAAGGGAAATTTGAATCCAGGGTCTATTCCAAGGTATAACCTTGGCATCAGCCGCAGTGCAGCACCGCAGATTGAGCGAGGGCGAGGTGACTTGCTCAAGGCCACACAAAGCAGCGGCGGGCGATCAAACTCGGTACCTTTCGGGTACGAAGCAAAGACCGTACCGCAGAGCCACGTTGCCCCGTGGTAGAAGCAAAAATAATTCATTGTTTTTATATCTGTGTTTTTTAATCACCATGAATAACATGTCAGATTTCTTCGACTGATACATGCTAAACCGCTCGAAGATGTGGACTGTTAAAAAAAAAGTGATAAACAAAGGCTCCTATCAACAAATAGGAATATACTAACAGCTTCAAAAAACAAAACAAAACAAAACAAATACCCAAAAAAAAAAGAAAAAAAAAAAAGAAAAAAACTCCCACAAAAACAAATTTTAAAGAAAGACAACCAATCAAACAACAAAACAAAAACAACCAACAACAAAAACTACAACAAAAAAACCAAAAACAAAACAAAACAAAAACAAACAAACAAACAAAATCAAACAAAGTACCAAACACGGAACATTTAGGGTTTAAAACCTTTCTTCAGACAACAACAACAAGAAGAAAAAACAAACAAGCAATGAAAACATAGAAATACGTTAGACTTAAAGCTGGTCCACCCAGCAGTCATTGGGAAACTGCCTGTCTCGGATTTGTTAAAATCACAAATTTAAGATAAATAAATAAATAAAATAAATATATAAATAAATAAATAGATAAATAAATAGATAATCAAATAACTGTTTAAAAAAATTTTAAGGAAAAAAGTAAGGAAAAAAAAGTTGCAATAGACTAACGCCATAATGATCTAGATAAGGGTGACACGCAATTTTTAACTTTTCGTACAACGCTATTGCAATCCGGATAATATAAACTCTGGTTCCAGGGGCCTTAATCTGACTCTAACTCTATAGAACTACCTAACTCTTGTTTAAAACTTTTTTTTTTTTTTTGGGGGGGGGGGGGGGGTGTTGTTTTGTTTTGTTTTGTTGGTGCCACATTATTGTATCACGTGTTTATTATTTCCGACAATTGAGCTCATTAGCGCAACATGACTTTCCCCCCGGAATGCAGTTTGTTGTGGTAGGGTGTTTGGATTTGGTAATGCCAGGCTAAACCAGAACAAGGGTCACTCAGTTCACACATTATATATTATATTATATTATATAATTGCATATATCCAACGTTCAAACATGTTGGCATGTACGGCTAATCAGCTTGCCAAAATTGGAGAAAAATACCATGGAATAATTAACGATATGAACCACTTTTATGGCGGAGTTCGATTTTGCTCTAACATGATAATAATCAAATACGGCTTCGTGGTCTAGTGGTATGACACTCGCTTTCGGGTCGGAAGGTCCTGGGTTCGAGCCTCGCGCTCGGCGCATAGTTGAGTCCTTGGAAAAGGCTCTTTACTCACATTCTCTCACCGTACTCAGATGTAAAATGAGTACCTGGTCGTTAATGGCGTTGTCTTTGTCCGAAAAATTGTAATATCGCCCGTCCTACATGTTAAATGTTACTGTTGACCAGGGACCCATTGTAAAGCGCTTTGAGTACATTTAGTGGATATTGCGCTATATAAAGCTCAATTTTTAAAAAAATTATTATTATTATTATTTTTAAATTTTACTTATTTATTTGTTTAAATACAATGCCTCACAATTCAATGATGCCAGAGTCGCATCGCCGTCGGTGCTCTCGTCGTGGTGAGAACGGCACATTTAGGCCTGTGGTTATATTTAACCTTTTTAACTACCGCACTCTAGAAAAAGACGTATTAAAAACTTTGGTCAGAAAACGCATTCTTCAAAGATTGATCGCTTTAAATGGCCCTCATGTTGTCAAAAACTCAAACCTGGGACTTTATTAAAGCCCTCGCGGGGTCTTCCGTAAGAGAATGGTTTTACATTTTCAATGAGATTAGAAACCAGTTTTTTTTACACCACACTTTTGTTCCCTATTATGCTTACCTTTATTTTATTTTAATTTATTAGTAGGCTTTTTCTTGTTTTTATTTTTGTTTTGTTTTATATAGATATAAATAAGCCAGAAAACATTTGTTTCGGGTATCGATCGATATAACTAACGACACTCAACTTGTCAAAAAGCCAAAAAAACTTACGATTTCCTGGAAACCTCAGGTTTGAGACCATTTTTCAAGGAAAAGTTTTCTGGCCAAACTATCTCTTTAAAAAAATATTGAATTAATATACTTTTCCGGTGTGCGACACAGGGAGTCAATGGTAGTCCCAAGTACATGATTATGATATCAACAAGCAGTAAGTATATAGCAGTACCAAGTACCCCGGGGATGAGAGAGAGAGCTACTTGAAAGTCAATCCAGGCGAATTGAAAACGGGACAGGAATCCACTTAAAAGGCGCCTGGAGGCTTTTCAACGAAGACGATTTGTCGCTGTCATCGACCCGTGTACCTGACTCTTCCATTTATTTTCCCCCACATTCCATCTGGAGTCAAGAATCATAACAATATTATTCGAAAAATTTACTGAACTCTGAACCCTGAGGTACTCTGGAAAACAAAAATAAAAGAAACAAACAAACAAACAAACAAAATTTTAAAAACACATTAAAACAATCTTGACCCTCATCTTGTCAAAAACTCTGGTTAAACCATAGAGAATACAGTCTGTGGGTTAAACTGAGGATGGGTTTCTTGAAATATTCCTGGATGTTCCAGATTGGACAGCTTTTGACAAGATTAGGGCCATTTTCATCGATCGATATTAGAAAGACGATTCTTAGGGCCAAAGTTTTTTTAAAACGAGATGGTTTGTTTTTGTTTTGTTTTGTTTTGTTTTTGTTTTGTTTTTGTTTTTTTGTTTTTTTTGTTTTTTGTTTTTTTTTTTTTTTTTTTTTTTTTTTTTTTTTTTTTTTGGGGGGGGGGGGTTGTTTTTTGTTGTTGTTTTTTTTCTTTTTTTGTGTGTGTGTTTATTTGTTGTTGTTTTCTGTTTGTTTTATTTGTTTTGTTTGGGGTTTTTTTGCTGTTTTTTTTGTTCTTTGTTTTTTTGTTTATGTTTTCTTTTGGGATCACTATCTACAGATAATGTGCGCTTGGCTATGAAACTCACAACATTGCCATCCGGAAATATAACGGACCAACACACAAAGCTATGCGTATCCTTGAACGTTTTTAGTCTGGTTAATACAGTTTAGTGAGAATTACTCACATGGATGGCAAAAAAAACAAGAACTCGATGACGTCAAATTCGTTCTGTCTATAGTTGAACGAAGTTGACGTCAGTCAGGTGTTTGTTAAATGTTTTTAGCCAGCCATTTTTATGAGTAGTTCTCTCTCACTAGAATCAATCAGGCCGTTATAAACGTTCAAGGTTACACATAGTTTTGTGTGTTGGTACGTTATAGAGAGTATGCGCTTGGCTAAGAAGCTCACAACATTGCCATCCGGAAGTATAACGGACCAACACACAAAACTGTGTGTATCCATGAACATTTATAGTCAGGTTAATACAGTTTTCAGTGAGCATTACTCATAAACGCGGATGGCAAAAAACAATAACAAAGACCGGAGTGACGTCATCTTCGAACTATCTATATCCGGCTGGAAGTTTTTGTGAGCTTTTTGGCATTATTCATGCTGGCTAGAGCTTTTCATATGTCTTGTGATCAGGATGTGTAAAAGTCAAAGCATGATCAGATTTATAATGGGTTTTTTTTTTCCTCTGGATACGCTTTTATGCTCGTCGTAGAAATATTTCATAAGGGCGTCCGCCATTATTCCGATAGTTAAGAGACAGTTACTAAGTAAAAGTTACCATCTGTCCTGTCCTTACGAGGAACGTGAGACTATTGAATCCAATTAACATTAAATGGAAATGGAATTTATTTTTTTTCCCGTGATCTTCGTCTTCTTTTATAATAATAATAATAATAATAATAATAATAAATGACATTTATATAGCGCTTTACCCCGTTGTCACAGGCTCTAAGCGCTTTACAGTGATATAAAACAAAACATATTACAGTGAGACAAGTGTGAAGGAAACGTGATACGAATTCAATTTAACAACAACAAAATATGAAAATAATATTGCAACATTATGACGTAAAAAGATAAAACTTTAAGCGATTTTATGACGATTTTTTTCTTAGTTTTGTATCGGGCTTTTAGTGAACGAAGGATATCAGATGCCAATCATTAAAAATCAAAACAAACAAAACAAAACAAACAAACAACAACAAAAAAAACCTTCGTTGCCGTCCTATCTCTGGACTTTCCAAATTTCTGACACAGTCATCCTGATGAAATCATCTGTTTTCTTTCCAGCACGTGTCCAAACAAATAAACAAATGGTTAATGGAGTGACACGCCTCATGTCATTAATGTCATCATAACTTGTCACGTGTGACACGCGTGATTCACAAATTGGATCGGACAGGAAAAATGGACAGGACAATAAACAGATAAATAAATTAACGAATGAATGAATGAATAAAAAAAATAAAAATAAATAAATATATAAACGAATTAATAAATTTTAAAAAGATAGATAAATAAATTTATCAATCAATAGTAAAGAAATAAATAGATAGATAGATAAATAAATGAATAAATAAATAAATAAATGATAGATTAATATATAAATAAATAAATAAATAAATAGCAATGTTTAGTTAAACTGGCGTATTTCTCATTTACCTTCATGTTTATTTATTGATTTATGAGTATAATTATCTATTTATATATTTATTAATTTATATAATTGTTTACTCATTTAATTTATATATACGTATCTATAAATCTTTTTTTTTTTCTTTATTTATTTATCTACTTATATAGTCATTTATCAGTTTATCTAATGATTTATCTATTCAATCAGCTATTCATAATCATTAATATTCATTCAATTATTTAGATTTAAAAAAATTTTGTTTATCAGTTTGTTAATTAATTTATTAAACAAAAATTAATTAACTAATTTGTTTATTTGTAAAATTCAATTTCACAAATATATATATATATATATATATATATATATATATATATATATATATATATATATATATATATATATATATATATATGCCAGTTACAACAATTTAAGATTGCTTCCTGTTTCTTTGTTTTGTTTGTGTGTTTTGTTGTTGTTTTTTGTTTGTTTTTTGGGGATTATTTGTGGGTTTTTGTTTGTTTGTTTGTTTTTGTTTTGTTTTTTTTGTTTTTTGTTTCTAGGGGGGGGGGGGGCTGGGGGTGTATATTTGGTTATGTATTTTAAATGGGATTTTGTTGGGGGGGGGGGGGTTCACCACGCTTGCGACACATATATAACAGCATTTGTGATTATTCCTTTTATTATCATCATTATAATTCGTCATTCACGAGGCGTTCCCTAACTAACTGATAGAAGAGCAGGCATTACTTACGGGTATAATAACAACGACACAATCATTCCATACTTACAGTTCCAGTTACAGGCCATGATCATTCATTCATTAAGCCATCACGGTCGTCATTATAATGTCTAGATCACAAGAATGCCACATGTGGGCTGTAATAATAATGATGATGATGATGATGATGATGGTGATATGACTAGCCCATGCACATTATGTGATAATGATCCACCATTATATTTCATTCATTAATTTTTATGTCTTTAATGATGCTATGCGTTTAGGCAAAATACTCACAACATTCGCCAGCAAAAAAAAAATTAACATACCAACCAATGCACAAAATTGTGTGTAGATATCCTAAAAACGTTTATTGATGCTACGCTGGTAGATTTAAAAATAATAACAACAACACCCGCCAGCCGGATATAACGTACCAACACGACACGTAACCTTAAACGTTTATAATCTTTTCTTTTTAAAAACAAAAAAAAGTGTGAGCTTTATATAGCGCAATATCCACTAAACGTGCTCAACGCGTTTTACAGAGGGTCCCTGGCCAACAGCTACACTTAACATGTAGAACGAGACATGACGCCTGTTGGCGATATTACAATTCTTTTCCGACAGAGACAACGATGTTAATGGCCAGGCACGCGTGTTACACCTGAGTACAATGAGAGAATGTGAGTAAAGAGCTTTTTCCAAGGACTCAGCTATGCGCCGTACAATGCGGGACTCGAACGATGGACCTTCTTCTGGTGCTAAAGCGAATGTCATACCACTAGACCAGGTAGTCGCATAGAAGAAAAAAAACTACACCAACAGCAACGATAACAATAACATTGGCAAAACTATAAAAGCAATAACAATATCCAATAAAAGATATCAACGGCACCAACAACAATAGCAACAACATTACAATAAAACATCATAATTTAAAGATAACAACTTTGACGTTACAACACAATCCGACGAAACCGAAATTCGAAGGAACTTGATCTGATAATATTTCTGTTTAAGCTTTAACTCTAAAATCAGAAGTGATGATTGTGGGAAATAGAGGGCAGTTGAAGGTGAATGATGGTCTTGAGGTATTGATTGGGGGTGAAAAGATCAAAGTTTCAAAGACTGTGAAAAATTTGGGTGTCTATTTTCATTCAGAAATGAGAATGTCAGCTCACATTTCTGCTCTCTGTAAATCTTTATACTTTCAATTGAAGAAAATCAGTTCGATCCGTCAGTATATTGCAATTGGAACATGTAAAACATTGGTTGTTTCCCTCATTTTTTCGAAACTAGATTATTGTAACTCGCTGCTTGTCAGCTTGCCTCAGGCTTCTATTAAACAACTACAACTACTGCAAAACAGTGCAGCAAGATTAGTTTTTGGCAAAAAAAAATTTGATCATGCAACCCCTTTGTTGGCCTCTCTCTCTCCACTGGTTGCCCATTGAAAAGCGCACATATTACAAAGCAGCGTGTCTTGTTTATAAGTGTTTGGCTGGTATAGCACCGGCATATCTCACAGATCACGTGTCATGTGTAAATTTGAAAATTACACTTTAAGATCATGTAATGACCAAACGAAAATTTCGGAAAAAAGATCAAGAACAAAATTTGGTGATAGATTGTTTGCTTGTTTCGGCCCCAAGATTTGGAATGAACGACCACGTGATCTGAGGGAGTGCAAGTCTTTACCTACTTTTAAAAAGAATCTCAAGACACATTTTTACTGTATTTGTTTTTCTTGACTCTATATGAATCCTTGATTTGGCTATGAATTATTATTGTTGTTATTATTTTTTTCACTTAAAATTGATATTTATATTGTAAAGTGCCCAGAGCTTGTGTTTTACACGAGAATGAGCGCTATATAAATGTGTATTATTATTATTATTATCATTATTATTATTATTATTATTATAATCAACAGAATAATAAGATGCTGCTCATTATAATATAATTTGTCTGTGTACTGAAAATCATCAACACTTTGGGTTAGAAAAGTGCCCGACAATCGACCTCTAACACTTTCCTCTTAATGTTCTGGTCATATTAATTTACAGTGTTCAGCATTATTATTATTATTATTATTATTATTATTATTATTATTATTATTATTATTATTATTATTATTATTATTATTATTATTATTATTATTATTATTATTAAATAAGAGGTAGTATCTCGATTCAGTCTAAAAATTAGCGCTTTCAGATTTCCAACAGATTGTCATTGTATTCATCGCACGTGGAAGAAGAGCGAAAGAAGATAAACAATGATTGTTGTTGTCATCGTCGTCATCGTCGTTATTGTTGTTGTCTATCTATCTATCTATCTATCTATCTATCTATCTAGCTAGCTAGCTAGCTAGCTATTTTTCCTCTTTATTTTTGTACTTCTTCTTCTTCTTCTTCTTCTTCTTCTTCTTCTTCTTCTTCTTCTTCTTCTTCTTGGCTTCTTACAGTCGTTGATGCTACTGCTGCGACTGCTGCAGCTGTTGTCTAACAGTTTCAGAGCTTACCAAATTTTAATTCCAAGTATTCTAACTACTCGTATACAAAGTCATTAATGACAATGCTGTCGTTCTCTGAACAAACCCAATATTTAAAAATTTGACCAGAAAACTCGTCCTCCAAATTTATCCGAAGTTCCGGGTTTGAGAGCTTAGCCAAGATGAGGGTCATTTATAGCGATCGATATTTGAAGGACGAGATTTCTGGCCAAATTTTTAATAAATATGGGTTTTTCCATTGTACGGCAGAATGATTCTATACTCCACATTAATATGAGTGGGACAGCCCCACGAGGCGGACCCAGATCGACACTTTGAGATGTAATTATATCACTGTCGTTTAAGATCTTATAATATTATAATGGGCGCTGATCTCATTACATACGCACTGCCAAAAACAACAAATCTGCCTTTTGTTTGTCTCACAGTGACACATCACGACCAGGACAGTATTTGGACAAAACTCATTTTATAAATATTTTGCAAAAAAAAAAAAACTTTTCCTTCTAACACCAGTCGATTACCAATTAAGATGACCCCCTCCCCCCCCCCCCCCCCCCCCCCCCCACCTTTCTCCCCTTTACCCCAAAACTCGTCCACAAAAAAATGAGTTAATTAATGAAAGGCTTGAGTCTGCGACATTAAGCTGGAATTATATTGAACGGTATCTCGACGATAAGTGAAGTAAACGTTTATCAGCTAAAATGGAAAAGAAAAAAGTGTTTTGTGTACGACGAAATAACAGCAGCATCCATCCCTCGATATTCAACAAAGCTGTCAGAATTCAGACTAGCCCGAAATTAGGTGGTAGCCTATGAGTCAAATGGGATTCATAGAAAGATGGTTCCGTATTTTGTTCTGACACTGCCGCCCCTCGTCCAGGATAGCAGCAGCAGCAGATGGGGAATTCCGAAACGACAGCAGGATTCAGGATTAGCAG
Organism: Berghia stephanieae; assembly: GCF_034508935.2. Taxonomy (NCBI): domain Eukaryota; kingdom Metazoa; phylum Mollusca; class Gastropoda; order Nudibranchia; family Aeolidiidae; genus Berghia; species Berghia stephanieae. The sequence continues at coordinate 16,844,133 of NC_088360.1, read as the reverse complement.
ATCGTGCATTAAAAAATGTTTTAAAATATTTCTTTTGGGGTGACGGGGGAGGAGGGGGGGGGGGGCGGGCATGTTTCATTCTGTTTATTTATTTATTTGTTTTTGTTTTATTGTGTTGTTGTTGTGGGTTTTTTTTTTCTTTTGGGGGTTGGGGGGTGGGGGGGGGGTATTTTTTGTTTGTTTTTGTAATGTTTCTTTTTTTTCTGTTTTTTTTTTTTTGGGGGGGGGGGGGGGGGGGGGGGGATAGGGAAGGGGGGCGTTGGTTTGTCATTATTTTTTTCTTTTTTGCAATGTTTTTTGTTGTTTTTCTTTGTTTGTGTTTCGTCTTTTTGTTGTTGGGTTTTTTGTTTGTTTGTTTTTTTGTTTTTTTTTTGTTTTTGTTTTTTTTTTTTGGGGGGGGGGGGGTTTGTTGTTTTTTTTTTTGTTTGTTTGTTTTTTCCAAATCTCACTATTTTGTCCATTTTTTGGACAGATTGTGCATGGAGTTCTCCCACCTCCCAATTGTACCAATTAAGCAGACGTAAACTTCTTTTTTTTCTTTCTTTTTTTTTTTTTTTTGTTTGTTTTGTTCCTTGTTTCTTTGTTGTTGTTTGTTTTGTTGGAGGGTTTGTTTTTTTTTGGTTTGGCTGTTGTTGGATTTTTCTTTTCTTTTTTTTTTTTTTTTTGTGTTTGCTCCTTTTCTTATTTGTTTCTGTGTTTGTTTGTTGTTGTTTTTTTCCATCCCCGAGAATGTTTTCATTTCTTTGCCTTTTCCTTATTTTTTTACAAATTTTTCTTTCTTTTTCGTTTGTTTGTTTTTTTTCTTCTTTTGGACGGTGCGTTGTTTATTTATTTAACTTGTTAAAAGTAGTCTCAGTCTCAGGCATGATATTATTGACATGCTATTTATTGATGATTCCAGTCACACTATGTTCTGGCCAAAGTAAAGTGAAAAGAAAAAAAGAAAAAAAGAGAAAGGGAGGGGGGAGGGAGAGAGAGAGAGAGAGAGAGAGAGAGAGAGAGAGGGGGAGTTTGGTCCGCAAACTTGTTCTCCCTTTTGTTCCTAACAACAAAAATGCAATAATATGACACTCAAGACCCAATCTCTACTCCATCCTACTCCCCCCAACCCCCAACTTTTCGTCCCCTCCCACAATCTTGTCTGTCTCTATCCATCACTCTCTTCACTCCTCCACCCCTTTCTCCAAACCAGAATCATTCTCGTAATGTTATTGTGTTTTACAAACCGTTTTAAAGGCAAAAGACAATGAATGACCCGCGGGGTATCACAAGGTTGCCAAACGGCTGTTGTGTTCTTTCCCCAATTCATTCTCTCCATCTGTACGGTTGCTACAAGCTGCTCTACGTCCATCTGTCCGACCTTACGCTGTCGCTGTCATATGGACCCATCTCTAGATTGCTATGACCCATCCCAAGCACAACAACCCCTCACCCCACCAATCGATCAACCCGTCTGGTCAGGCACCCCTTTGTAAAGCGGTTTGAGCACGTTTAGTGGATATATTGCACTATATAAAAGCTCAACTTAAGAAGAAAAATTTAATACTGGTTTTCCGATTGTCTGAAGTATATCTTTTTTTTTTAATGTTTAAATGTTTCAATGTTATTCAACAGTTTGAAACATGTACAGTCGATAGGTGATCAGAATAGTCAATGAGTAACTCATTGGGTAGGTTTCTCCATAATTGGATTGTATTTGGCGAGTGAAGAGTGATTGTCAAAAATAAGATCCTTCCTATCTGTTTATTTATTATTAATTTTTAATTTTTTTCGTATCATGGTGTCGTTTTATTATGATTCCATTCAATGATTCATCCATTAATACAAGCAATTTTATTACATATTCTTTTCACATATCTGTCCATCCATTCATCCATCCATCCATCCAGCTGTTCATCATTCATCCATCCCAGAAGGCAAAACGGGAAACAAAGGCAGACATTTCCGGTGAGACATGTTTGGTGAGCATGGGCATTTGGTGCTGCCACCTGGCGACGAACATGGGACAATCACGAGGCAAGGTTGGCAGATTGAGCCATCCAATCTTTGGCCCCAAACAACAAAATGGCAAATGGTATTCAGGCTGTCGTTTTTAGTGCCCAAGCATCTGAAAGCTTTGTTCGTCCATTCACACTGCAGACTTCAGAAGTGATTTAATTTTCTGGCGGGGAGTTTCACGACCTTGCATTCCATTCTGCATTCTGTTCACCCAGAATCCGTCTGTCAATCTATTTATAGTTTGCCTCCTCATTAATCTTCTTTCTCCCACCCACTCCCAAATCCCAATTAAACAGCATTCTTTTTTTTTAAACCCCAAAAATACGAGTTGTTTTATTCTACGAATAATCGGCATCTTATAGATGATGCTGCTGCTACGAATACGTAGTTTGTTGTGAAGATCTGTTTGCCATTGGCCTTGATATATAATTGTTTCATTTAATTTCATGGTTTGCTACTTTCTTGGGGGGAGGGGGGGGTGTCTTTTGTTTGTTCGTTTGTTGTTGGGTTTTGTTTGTTTTGTTTGTTTCTTTTCTTCTTCTTTTTTTTTTTTTGGGGGGGGGGGGGGAGGTTGTTTGTTTTGTTTTGCTTTGATTTTTGTGGGTTTGCTTTTTGTTTTGCTTGTTTTTGTTTGTTTAGCTTTTTTGCTTTTGTTTTGTTTTTTTGTCTGTTTTTTTTTGTTTGTTTTTAGTTGGGTTTGTTTTTTTTTTTGTTTTTTTTGTTTTTTTTGGGGGGGGTTGATTTGTTTTGGGTTTGTTTTTTGGGGTTTTTTTGTCTTTGTTTTTGTTTTTTTGTTTTGTTTTGTGTGTGTGTTTACTTTTTGTTTGTTGGCTTGTTTTTGTTTTTTTGTAGTTCGTGTTGTAATTGTTGTTTTAATTTTATTTCTTTCATGGCAACTATTTTTTGGTACCAATTTGGACTTTTCAGTGCATTCTACATGGATGCTTTTTTGACCACTCTCTCTCTCTCTCTCTCTCTCTCTCTCTCTCTCTCTCTCTCTCTCTCTCTCTCTCTCTCTCTCTCTCTCTCTCTCTCTCTCATCCACCCCGACAAACAAAAAGGCACCCCTCAGTGCACCAGAAGGAGAGAGGTTTTTTTTTTTTTTTTCCCCCATATTATAGACTCGTACCAGTGCACGGCTGCTGTGCTGTGTTATATTCGCATAAGTGCCATAGTATCTGAGATCACCTGCTGTCATCTGCCGACCTGTCTTTCAATGACGTCATGAGGTAGCTGGATGGCTGGATGGATGGTAAAGGCCTTGACCAGATGGCTATCAGAGGGGATGAGACATAGAGAATACAGGACTGTGGGATGAGATGAGCGCTGAGTATGCATTCTGCGGGATGAAACCGGTCAAGAGTGGAATAAAACCACCTGGATTAACTTTTTAAATAGTAATAGTAATGGGGAAAGAAAAGAAGAAGAAAATATAAAAAGAAAATAAGAATAAAAGAAAGCTTTTAAATTGTGCGGTTTTAGATTTTGGATGAATCACGCCCCTCCGACAATTGTCCTGCAGTTAACTCTGATGTTTTTTAGGTCTGTGTGTGTGTGTGTGTGTGTGTGTGTGTGTGTGTGTGAGTGTGTGTAAGCTGGTCAAAACATTACGTTAAAAAACACGTCCATGATCCCATAAGAAAAATCGTGAGTTGCATTGAATGTTTTAACCAGTGCGATCAATTGTTTCCTTGAGCACTACTAACGACAACTCATTAGGCGCTGCACTAATCTATAAATGACGTCAAAGACAAGTCTAAGTGCCAGTGCCAGGCTATGGATAGAACGAAGATGACGTCACTCAAGCCTTTTTTTTTTTGTTATTGTATTTTGCCATCTGTGTTTGTGAGTGATTCTCACTAAGCTGTATTAACCAGACTATAGAAGTTCATGGTTACACATAGTTTTGTGTGTTGGTCCGTAATACTTCCGGATGGCAATGTTGTGAGCCTCTTAGCCAAGTGCATATTATCTATAGGTTAACGAAGGCTGCGTTCAGGCTCAGTCATCAACCCAATCAAACAACAGAATCACTCGTGTTGTCCAAGTCGGCAGATTTGGGAGGTTGATAGTCTTACCCGACGTCTACTTATTTGCAGGTCAGATAACCCAAGTTGTTATGGACCCATTGTTGTAATGGAAATACCCTCGAACCGACATAAAGTATTGTTCATTACAACAATGATGAATTAGGCCCATAATTGCGCTCGGTTATCAGACCTACATTTTTTTAACGTCGGTCTTACCTAAAGGGGAAAATTGAAAAGGCCAGGAGAATCTATTATAATTGTTTGAGTAAAATAATTGTCATAAATTTATCTTTTCTGTGTTGCCAGTCCCCTAGCGTATTTATCGTCAATTCTTATACTTTAAAAAATGTATTTGTTATCATCGCACCATCAAGACTGAAATATTAGATACATAACCGAATCTCACAATAATAATCGCGTTATTACAACTGGAGGCAACATGGCTCAGCGGAACGATCTTTGCTTCGTACCATAAAGGTACCAAGTTCGATCAACCCCCGTTGTACTGTGTGGCTTGAGCAAGTCGCCTCACCCTAGCTCAATTTGCGGCGCTGCACTGCGGCTAACGCCTGGGTTATTCAGTCTTTCCTTAGAATAGACCCTAGAGACAAATTTCCCCTTTAGGATGAATAAAATGAATTTATTTTTTTTTTAATTTTATTTTGTTATTTCGAAGAACCGAAAAAGTTCGTGTCAATTCCGACTTGAAACGTATGTTTCAGAGAAACATGATTTAGAGCAGTTGATGGTTCCTCTATGACCTCTTGTTGCTCTGCCTGTCAAGCGTTTGACATGGATGCCTTTTTAACTATAATCTTATAGTATGAGCCTTCGGATCTTCAATGATAATGCACACAGAAAATTACGCAAGTTATCGTACATTTTATTAAATCTATGTATCTAGATAGTCGAGTAAGAATTTAAGTTGTTTTATTTTTGACTCGAAAATTTAAAATAAAGTAGATTTTGGCCCTGAAATCAACTGCTTCCCGTGAACCGAAGACCCATAGCCACCTTAAGTGCTTGCCTCTATCACCCGGAGTAAACAGCCCGCAGATCTTGAGCATCACTCACAATTTTATCACGTGTGATTGAAAAAAAAAATGCATCGGTTTTGCGATGCAATTCCTTGATCAGTGTGTCAAAATATTGTGAGAAATGCTCACTAACTAGGCCTGACCTATTCGTGTGTTTGACATGAACTAAAGATATCTCAGGCTTTTTCATACAGGAAATAAATAGTCAAGGGGACGAAACGGGGTAAATGGCAGATAATATCCTGATTGGTTAATGCTTAGTAACGGGCGAGCCATCAATGTATTATTAAACAAATTCTTTGCTATCTCAATGGACTGTAAGTACACTTGTACGCAAAAGGTGATAGTGATTGAACATTTTGGGTGGCGCAAAGCAAATGATTGAGGAATGGTTGCTGGTACCACAAAGCTCTTAATTTTTTTCTGTCCATGCACCCAGAAGCCCACTACTCCATCCTTCAATCTAATTCTTTCTTATTACTTTTTCCTTGGGGTTTATAAAACCTAATCTATGCAGCATTAACGTTAAAAAAATAATCAACGTTACAATATTTGTTGTTGTTTTGCCTACTTTGATTGGGGAATAATTTACTAGAAACTGAACCTGACAAGCGAGTTGTCCTGAATGCAATTCAAATTGGGTTGCATAAAATTGGGTATGTTTTAGAATATTTTTGTGTTCGTGGATAGCTCATACGGTAGAGTCACGCTCTCACCAGCCAGGCGGAGTTGTCGTACCAATAAGGTCGCAGGTTCAAACCCCACCACCGCCGCGAAAAAAAATTATTCTCTATTGTCTTCTGGCACTTTTTTACTCACTTCATCTCTTGTTGTTACCAATATAAGTGCCTGCTCCACTCACTTTTCTGAATTATGTTTAAGAATGAATGAGGCATCATGAAGAACTTTAGTGTGGTTTATCCGTTAACGTGCGATATATAACTGCCCATATTTCATAGCTTTTATTATATCTATAACCAGTTATACGTCTCAATGAAAATAATGAATGGCGATAGATTACACAATTGTTATTTTTTCAAAGTTACTATTCAAATAAATTGTTTCATACAGCCACGGAATAGGCGTTTGAAAATCTGTATGGAGCCTTTCTGCCTATGAAAAGCCAGTAAAACACCCATTCAAGCACCCTTACATTTTGTGTTTGCTGTAACCGTTTAGGCAATGATTGACTGATTTATTTTTCTATCCACAGTGATTACAGCAAAGGAATCTCAGCGTCTCCCAGGCAGGACGTTTTCAGTGACACCTGAATATTGTTAACGGTAAGGCTACTTCTACACTGCTTAGCATGGCCCCGACTGCCCAGGTGTTCTCCCGACACTCTGGCGCCACCGCTGTCTGGCCCAAATCGCTAAACACCGCCCGCCCCTTCTCTCACCCCAACTGGTGTGAGACGGTGACGAAGGGAATAGTATGGTGCGCTGTGATAGTTATAATTGGTAATTCTGTAGTAATAATGAGAAACAAGATAATGTAATTAATATGCAAGATACAAATATCAAGATAAATTAATCTAAGATTTAAAATTGTCTATACTAATATATCAAAAATATAATCAAATGAAATATTTCAAGTAGTATATTAAATACGAACAATTATAAATTATATTTGTACAGAACACCGTACTTTCTTTGAAGCTCATTTATGAATGTAAAATGCATTGGAGATTATAAATATAACAGCTGACGAGAGGCAACAAGTTCGTCCGCCCAGCTGTGAATGGTAGTGTCTCGCTTGAGTGAATAAAAACACACACCACTATAAACGGGCACAGATGCAAACCACGATCGAAACCGGGGGGGATGGGGGAGAAGAGGAGGAGGATAGATAAATAAGGGGTGTGCAATTTTTGGAGGGCTACTATAAACGGACGTTTTTATTTTCTTCAACAATAATGTAAAATAAAGTATAGATTTTTCTATGTATATATAATAGCGTCTAGATTATTCTATGAAAGCAGGTGAGATAACATCGGTCTAAATTTACTTTTCTCACGGAGGAAGTTTTCATACATGATATGTTCTCTCAAATAATATTCACGCCTCCAGATTTCCACTAGCAATATCAAAATTATGTTTGTTCCTTCGGTTTGTTTACCCTTGATGTGATAAAAAAAAATTGATAACTATGAGATAACCCACATAAATAATGACATCATCCATTTTTATACAAGTACGCTGCGATATTCGGTATTTATAATTTTTTAGTTTGTATTTTTTCAACGGATACCCCCTTTTTTATTCATTTATTGGAGGCCTTCCGAAAGCTCCTACATCCCCAATATTACGGGTTTTTGGGAGGGAGGAAACTTTTTTTTATAATGTTCTAGTAGGGAGGTGAGAGAATTTTTTTTTTTTTAAAGTTTCCCGTCTCCCAAGCCCTCTACTAGAACATTATAAAAACAAAACAAAAAAGAATACTGGGGATGTAGGAGCTTTCGGAAGGCCTCTCCATTTATTTAATTATTTATCTATCGGTCTTTTCATAAATTACAAATTGCTAACTCTTGATGGTAGACTAGTGCTAAATTTATCCTATTTGTTTAACCTACACTCATAGACAGACACTAACTCCCAATAGAACACACATACACACTCACACAGAAATAGACAAACATTCCCATCGCCTAACAGCAACCCCCCTCCCCCTTACCCATAGTCTTTCCCAATTGCCCCCTTAGGATCAAAGGTTCATCCAACTGGCGCCGCTCTGTGTCATTGGAATGTGATGGCTGTCGCGACGTGTCCTCACTGTCGTCTGCAGTGTGCTATCAACACTTGTTGATTACAGACAACTACGATTATAACGATTTTATCTCCTCCCTTCCCTCCCTCCCCCCCCCCCCCCCTCTCTCTCTCTCTCTCTCTCTCTCTCTCTCTCTCTCTCTCTCTCTCTCTCTCTCTCTCTCTCTCTCTCTCTCTCTCTCTGCTTTGTCCATGCCTCATCTTGCTACATTTTTATTTGCTAGACCACTACTTGCTAATGTTAAGTTGTTCTTATTCTTATTTACCAACAAATTAATATTTAAGTTATGTCACAACTGTTGCTATGCGTTTAGTTTTTTTTTAAAAACTCATAACATACGCCAGCCATGTACAGCGTTCCAACACATACAACTATGTGTAACCTTAAGCAATTATAGTCTGAATTTAATGAGAACTCATTAACAAAACAGGAGCTGTGTGAGGTCAATTTCTTACCTCATATAGATAAAATGTTCTCAATGCAGTTTTTGGCCCCATTAGAGGTATTTTCTGTCTTAGTCAAATATGCTTTATTTTTTTCATAAATTTTTATTTCTATCACTATGACAAAACGTTTTTCAACCACATAAATGCAATAATATTAATGATAAACGCTTAGACAAAATCCTAACTCGTTCTTTCGGCCAAAATATCGTAAAAACTAACAATCTGTGACAGAGATGTAGTGAGAACTAATCACCTCCCTGACGCTCTATATTACAAAGTACATTCCGCTAGATTTAACAGACAAGGAGATCAGAAAAAATCTCGACTGTAAAAAAAAAAAATTTAGCATTTATATAGCGCAATATCCACTTAACGTGCTCAATGCACTTTACAAGGGGTCCCTGGTCAACAGCAACATTTAACATGTAGGACGAGACATGGCGCCTGTTAGGCGATATTACAATTTTTCGGACAAAGACAACGCTGTTAACGGCCAGGTACTCATTTTACACCTGAGTACGGTGAGAGAATGTGAGTAAAGAGTCTTTTCCAAGGACTCAACTATGCGCCGAGCGAGGCTCGAACCCAGGACCTTCCGATCCGAAAGCGAGTGTCATACCACTAGACCACATAGCCGACTGTAGCCGGGATCGATCCCTGTCTCTTTGCTTGTTGAGCGGGTGCTCTACCAACTGAGCCTATCGGGATCCCCTTCTAGATATTACAACAATGAGGCTACGATTTGCTTTATTTATTAAAACGACTAAGCAACGCATTTAACAGACACTTCTTTTTAATACCTACACTTATCTCCCTGTTTTGGGGAATTATAGCTGAAGAGGGGGTCATTAACTGAAACATACATTCTTCAATTTGAAAACTATCTAGCCTTTTAAAGGGGGAAAATAAATAGCTAATCTAGGATATAATATAAGCTCGTCTTTACCATTCATCAGCGGTGCAAGTCCTAGCCCCACCCCTTTCACTTCTGTAATCTCCTCCCCATTTCACTTCACAAAAATTACAACCGTGGAGCAACACAGACGCGGCGAGTGGGTCGGAGACAGAAAGTCTAGCGCACACCTGGGTGATACAGATTACAACCAAACAAGCTCGTCGCATTCCTACACACTACAAAAAAAAAAAACAGCCTGTGGCGCCGCTAAGGGCCGT
>NC_088360.1:16822183-16832183 GCF_034508935.2 Berghia stephanieae | reverse complement strand
TTTTATTTATTTTTTTTTTTTTTATTGTCTAGTATCATACTGTACCAATTGATGTTTGATTATGATGAAAAACTTACATTTTATCTTCTCAAAGTTTACATTTTTATCATTTTATTGGGTTTGCATTTGTTAGTGTCATTGCTAAAATTTAATAGTTCGATTTTATGTTTAATTATGTCTCGCACTTTTTCTTTAGATGCGTTGGCGCGACTGCTGACAAATCTAATTAAAATGTTCATGACTAAAATTTGGAATTGATTTTCTGACATACTAACGGGTCATGGGCATTTAAATGCCTTAGCCTATTTTGGTCCATTAAAAGAAAAAATTGAGCTTTTATATAGCGCAATATCCACTAAACATGCTCAAAGCGCTGGACAACTGGTCCCTGGCCAACAGCAACATTTAACATGTAGGACGGGACATGACGCCTGTTAGGCGATATTACATTTTTTCGGACAAAGACAACGCTGTTAACGGCCAGGTACTCGTTTTACACCTGAGTACGGTGAGAGAATGTAACTAAAGAGCCTTTTCCAAGGACTCAACTATGTGCCGAGCGCGAGGCTCGAACCCATGACCTTCCGATCTAAAAGCGAGTGTCATACCACTAGACCACATAGCCATTTAAAAAATTCATATCATAATCGTACCTATTGTATCATTGAAACAAAATGCTTTTTTACCGTTGTTGGTAGTTTGTGTGTGTGCGTGCGAGTGTGCGTGTTTGCTTGTTTTGTTTTGTTTTTGTTTTGTTTTTTTTTTGTACTTATATTATCCAATTTTTTTTTTATCTGTTTTGTTTTTGTTTTCGTTTTGTTTAACTTTATTTTTGTTTTTTGTTTTGTTTTGTTTTGTTTTTGTTTTATTAAATATTCTTTTTTAAAATTTTGTTTGTTTGTTGTTTTTTTTCCGTTAGTTTTTTTGTTGTTTTTTTTTTTGTTTTGTTTTATTTTTGTTTTGTTTTTCTTTGTTTCGCCTAAACATGTTCTCCATCTATTCACTTATTTTTATTTTTATTTTAACTCGCATTGACTTATATTTTTTTTTAAGGAAATCTCTTGCCCAAAAAGCAGCGTTCAACCGTTTTGTATTCCATGCCATGTTCCGTGAGAATCTATTCTATATTACCTCTTCTTAGATTCTAGATTATGTTGTCGGAATTAACTGTTCTACTGTATTATTATTGATTAATATGCAGCGATAATTTTGTTTACCATCTAAATAGGGCAGGCTGCTAAACCAAACCGGTATGTAATAAGTTCGGCGAATATAATATAGGTAGATCACACCTGCCGTGAGGGGGGCGGGCCCTACACAGTCCCATTGTTGACTGTCAGGAGCCGTCACTCAAGTCAAGGGGTGAAAACTTTGGACCAGACAGAGTGGCGCCGACCAGTATTCAGTGAAGGAGAGTTGCAACCCCCCCCCCTTCTCCCTCTATCCTGTCTCTGTCGTGCACCTGGGGTGGAGACCTGCCGTACACTTACAAAATGCTTCTTTTTTGTTTTTTTCTTAAGCCAGAAATATTTTTACCTAAAATATTGATTCATCATCATCATTGCCTTTTTCACCCTGGGTCAGGGTATAGGCCACAGACAAACAGTTTCCATCCTTCTCTATCCTGAGCCAACTTTTTTATCTCATTCCAGGTCTTACCACTTCTCTGTATATCAGCTTCTTTAATTCTTCTCCATGTTCCTCGTGGCCTTCCCCTTGATCTTCTGCCCTGAGGGTTCCAGTCCAATACTTTCTTTGTTATAGTTGAGTCATTCTTTCTAAGCGTGTGTCCAATCCACCTCCATCGTCTTCTTCCTATATCCTCTCCTACTGGTTTCTGCTGTGTTCTTTTCCATACTTCTTCATTTTTTATTCTATCCATCCATTTTATTCTGAGTAGCTTACGCATGCACCTGTTTACAAAAATCTGTACCCTCCTTATACATGCCTGTGATGCGTTCCAAGTTTCACATCCATACAGTAGGACAGACTTCACGTTTGAGTTGAAAAGTCTTAGCTTTAGTTGAAGGGAGATATCTTTAGTTCTCCAAACTCTGTTCAAAGATGTGAATGCAGCCTGTGCCTTTCCTATTCGTGCTTTCACCTCTGCTTCCGTGCCTCCATCCTTGTCAATTATACTTCCGAGATAGCAGAAAGTGTCTATATCTTCGAGTTCCTGATCTTTTACTTTGATCTGCTCCCTTTGACGCGTACCTATCCTCAAGACCTTTGACTTTGCAGGGTGTATTCTTAGACCAATTGATTCCGAGAGGCTGTTTATAATTGTGGTTTTTGTTTGCATCTGGTCCTGGGTGTGGGACAAAAGAGCCAGATCATCTGCAAAATCCAGATCATCCAACTGTGTCCAGGGGGTCCACTGTATCCCATTTCTTCTCCCTTTGGAGGTTTCCTTCATTAGCCAATCAATGGCAAGGATGAACAGGAATGGAGAGAGCAAGCATCCCTGCTTGACACCAGTCTTAATTTCAAAGCTGTCAGTCAGCTGATCTTCATGTACAACCCTGCAACTTGATCCTTCATACATTTCCTTAATGAGGTTTACTATCTTTTCAGGGAGTCCATAATGTGCCAGAATTTTCCACAATGTTGCTCTGTCAATACTGTCGAAAGCCTTCTCGTAATCCAGAAAGTTGACAATAAGAGGAGAGTTCCATTCTATAGACAAAATATTGATTAACTAAGATTAAAGGTAGACAATCCCACACCCTGAAACGTGTCACAATTTTTGATATATAATACTTATCTATTTTAGAAGTTGCAGCTCTACAAATATAGACAAGTTCATTTTATGAAGTTAAATATATCTATCCAAAATGTAAACAAGACATTTTGCCAGCCAAATAGTTTGTGTATGGTGTATCGACTGTCGATTGTCGACTGACAACACTTGGCTGATACAGGTACTTGGTACTTGGTAATGCTACAATATCCATGATTAGATTGAGGAAGGTTTTCAGAAGATAACGATTCAACTGATCTACTTTGGCAAAATAACTTTTTTTAAAAATATTTTGGTTACAAAACTAGAAGATCGATCGGTTAACACGATTTAAGTAAATTTAGTGACTATCTCGCTACATAAAAGATCAGTAGATAGTTGTTTGTTTTTCTTTTCGTTTTGTTTTTAAGTTCTTTCTTTTTTCGTCATATATATATATATATATATATATATATATATATTATATATATATATATATATATATATATATATTAATATCTAAAAAAATGTCAAAAAGTCTTCTTGATAGGAAATCCCACAATTTGACTTTTTGACATTGTTGACAAATGAGATGTCATCTTAATGGGTCCATGATATTATTTACATGACAGTAAATATTTTCTAAACACAGTTTATCGAAACTATGTATTTCAGCAGAGCTAACATTGAATTTACCGTCATATCTAGATATCAAGATTTAATATAATATGGATATTTTTTATCTTTGTAGCTGTTTGTATGATACACAGGGTCGTCGCCCTTTCTGATTAAATCATTTATCCAATCATCCATTTATCTATTCACTTTTTCATTTATTTTGTTAAATATATATTGATAGATTTATTCACATCTAGAATTCTAATCATTTTCCACAAAGGGCGATGACCCAAGTTCACTATCATTGAATTTAAATAGAATTTCTCACATAGACTTGTCATCAAAAGACCTCATGACAAGGTGGGTCGTGATTACTGATAGTGTCATTCACAGTTCTGCTGTACACTGACAAAACACCTTTTTTTCATTTCAGCCAAAAAAAAACTTACTTCATAAATCGCCAAATTAACATTAATTCAATTTTTTTATTTTCAAGAGAGAGAGAGAGAGAGAGAGAGAGAGAGAGAGAGAGAGAGAGAGAGAGAGAGAGAGAGGAGGAGGGGGGGGGGGACCACATGCTTTCCCTCTCATAGCTTGTTACAGGAATAATCATGGGAATAATATGGAGTATGATGAAGATGGTGAATGGTGTTATAGGGGAATGGTGAAAGTGAAGGATTGTAACGAAAATATTAGGAAGGTTGTTGTGATGATGATGATGATGATGATGATGATGATGATGATGATGATGATGATGATGATAATGATGATGATGATGATGACGATGATGATGATGATGATGATGATGGTGTTGTTGTTGATGCCGGGTTTTGTTTGTTATTTTTTTGTTCTTTTTGTTTTGTTTTGTTTTGTTTTTTTTTTTTTTGTTTTTGTTTTTTTTTTTTTTTTTTTTTTGGGGGGGGGGGGGGGGTTACGATAACTACGATGTTACTAGTGTGCATCTTGTGTGAGTGTGTCTATGTCAATATTGTATTGTTATAAATGTATAACCAAATGACAAATTGATATGTGGTCTAGTGGTATGACACTCGCTTTCGGATCGGAAGGTCCTGGGTTCGAGCCTCGCGCATAGTTGAGTCCTTGGAAAAGGCTCTTTACTCACATTCTTTCCCCGTACTCAGGTGTAAAATGAATACCTGACCGTTAACAGCGTTGTCTTTGTCCGAAAAATTGTAACATCGCCTAACAGGCGTCATGTCCCGTCCTACATGCTAAATGTTGCTGTTGACCAGGGATCCCTTGTAAAGCACTTTGAGCACGTTTAGTGGATATTTAGTGGATATAAAGCTCAAGCTCAATTTTTAAATGGGCTCAAAAAGTTTAAGAGGAGTCCCAAACCAACAACAACAACTTGTCATACAGGACGATGCATTTCACCGTAACACGCTATTATAAATATTGTTCGACAGATATAATATTCTAATCGGCTAGGTACTCATTTTACAACTGAGTACTGTGTACAAACACAGATTCTATCTGGAGAAATACAATACTTCACTTCAAGTTACCCCCGTATTTGAATAATTGTAAAATTTCAATTCATTACTTTCCTGTAAGTCTCATTGAATTTGATTATGTTTTTGTTTTAACTCTCTCCTTGCCAGCCATTTTCAAGATTTTCCCCCAAACTTCACACCCAACTAACACAAAAATATATGTTTTATCACTCTGACATAATACCAGTAATGTTCTTGCCATACACAATTTCTTTAGCAAAATATGCTCTACAACAAACTTCATTTTCTTTAAATGGTATGATGTACAAAAGAAATAGGAATAACAAAGATGTTGGTTGTATCGTAACGCGCGACGATTTTCCTATAGTTGGTAAGGAGAGGGTTAAAAATCCTTCAAATAATTCGAACTTTGACTTGGACCGCAGCTTTCACAAACTCATAGGGCCAAAATATGTCACTGGTCCAGGCGTCGACCACCAAAATTAATTAAACTCTTTTCATAAGTTAAGTACGACCGAAGTGATCATAAATTGTTACCCTGAGCATTATCTGCCTACAACAGCCCAGGTTTCACATTCCTTTGATGATCCTCGCCATATAGTCCTTCAGAGCCATCATTAGGCAAATGGAGCCTGAAATGGAGCCTGAATTTATCCCAGTGTAATGGACGCTACCAATTGCTTGCTATCCTTTTGATAGGACGCTATTCATCGCCATGTATTGTGACGTAATTTTAGGGAAGTGTAAGGCTTTAAATTTACAAAGGCTTGGGCCCAATAGATTACTCTTAGTGGGTATTGCATAGGCCCCTTGTACAGTCATCTGAGCGAAATAATATAACAGTGAATTTTATGTTATATTAAAGCTCACCCCGCTATAGACGTGAGCCAATCTATTGGTTGGCTCTATGGTAGTACGTATACTATGTACGGCTATGTGATCTTGTCAGTAATATCTATGGTAATGGACGATATTGAATCTTGTGGTATGACACGTTGGGGTCAGTCTAACACTAACCCTATCGTTATACGTCCAAAGTTCGAGTTTAGCTCTGAGCGGCGTGTAGTTGAGTCCTTGGAAAAGGCTCTTTACTCGGATTCTTTCATCTGACTCTGGTGTTAAATGACTGGCCGTTAACAGCGTTGTATCGACCTGTAAAAAATTGTTATATCGTCATGTCTCGTCCTCCAAGTTAAGCGTTGCTGTTGGCAACGGATCCCTTAGAAAGACTTTGAACATGTTTACTGGGTGGGGTTCCTGTCCTCCCATAGTGGGCAGGGAGGTACATACTGTGTCTTCTATCCCCCTATGTCTGTTTTCCAACATGCTTTCTGTCTTTGTCTTGGAATGAGATTACTTGGTTTTGTCCTGGCCCTGGCCGGAGGGAAACAGTCAAATGTGTAGTTAGTTTTGGGAGATGATATTTTTTCCCTTGTAAATCATCTCTTTGTTATGCACTGTATTATGTTTTAATTATGTACTATATATGATTTGTAAACATTTGAGTGCATTCCTCTTCGTGGGGACCTGTGCTTGTGTCTGGATGAGACTTTTAGGTGATCTCAAACTAAGTACACTGATAGTGAGCTCTTGGAATCTACATCTGTTCCCTATTTGAACCAATTCCCCTTTGTCTGCCTTATTATTGGACGGTTTAATTGTAATTCTAGAACTTTTTACTATCCTATTTTCTTCCTGTTTACTGACGCTGATATGACCTTAATGTGTTGCAAGCGCCGTAAAACTCTTTTAAAAAAACGAACGTGTTTGGTTGATATTGATGTTCAAGTGTGTATGGGTTGTTTGCTGGTTTTTTTTGTTTTTTTTTACGATCATTAATAATATTTTTAAAACAGCTCTAGATTATAATTATTATCACCCAAGGTACTTTTGCTCACTTTTCATCCGCTTAATTAAATTACACTTGTCTCACCTGCTCTAAACAAACGTTGAAAACGAGTGTCTCATTTACTTTTCTACTTTACCCGAATTCTAATCGCCTTAGGTATAGTAAGTAAATTTATCGTGTATGCCGACCCCCAACCCCACCCTCCTTACCTTTTCTCAAACTTTTTAGTTCATCATTGAGTAGGGGGTGGGACAGAGGAGGGGAGGAAGAAGTGGGGGGGGGGGGGGGGGGCACACCTGCACAGCTGGTTAACCAACCTGTGACAATAAAAGTCGGTACCGTTTGTGACCTACGGGTAAATGTTCGGACAATTGTTGACGTAATGGAACACATTGTCAGACAGTTGGACAAATAAAAGCTAACCAAGCTCACACATAGGATACACATACGACACACAGTGGCAAAAAAATCTTCATTGTTAAACCAGCTGTGTTGTTGTATAGAGTTACCGCACTTGCCACTTCAACCAATCATCTTCTCTAGTTGACGTCTGCATTACCAAGGGAACCGATGGCTTTGTCACATGATCTTTGTTTTGATGTCAATTTCAATCTTGTGGTCTGTGTTTTTACTCTTGAATTCAAACTGGTTACAACAATATTAGCAAGTAGTCTTGACTTCTTTGGCTGTTTGTACTGTGTACAAATGGTCTTTGATACATTTAATTAATGTTCAGACTACACGGCGCCAGATTGAAAAGAAGCAAAATAACTTGTATTATTTCCTCCGCAAAGGAACGAAAGTTGTCAGCCACGCTAAGTAGTAAGACCTAGCGAATTGTTAGAATTTTAATTTCGACATGAGAGGCAGTCTATTTAAGGATGCTACTCGTGTACGCGTAAGCTCATCAAAGAAACCACTGAATGCAGTAGAATGAGACAGTGGGTGGATAAAAGTGAGACTAGTTTCCAATAAGTTTAATATTAAATAAAATATGAATTTAATTAACACCCGTAGCTGGTCTGGTCCATGTTCCAAATTGATTACAGACAAAATTCTACTAAAAATCAAACTGAATTTGTTCATTTTATTCCTATTATTATTTCATTTTTACTTTTATATATTGATATGATGTATTCTAGTGGGTTGTTTGTTTTTTTTTAATTATTGTTTCTTTTTTTTTTAATTAGTATTTTGTTGTTTCTTTTTTCGTTGTTGTTGCTTTTTTCTTATTGTTTGTATGTCTGTTTTACTAGAGGAGGTATTGAATTAACGCTAAGACTAAAAGGAGTGGATTATAGAATGCAGTCTCTCATAGCCATGAGGCGTATGAGCCGGAGTTTAACCCGGTTTATACAACATAAAATATGTGCGGCTTTGTGGTCTAGTGGTATGACACTCGCTTTTGGATCGGAAGGTCCTGGGTTTGAGCTTCGCTCGGCGCAAAGTTGAGTCCTTGGAGAAGGCTCTTTACTCACATTCTCTCACCGTATACAGGTGTAAAATAAGTACCTGGCCGTTAACAGCGTTGCCTCTGTCCGAAAAAAAATGTTATATCGCCTAACAGGCGTCATGACCCGTCCTAAATGTTAAATGTTGCTGTTGACCAGGGACCCCTTGTCAAGCACTTTGAGCACGTTTAGTGGATGGATAGTGCTCTATATAAAAGCTCAATTTTTTAAATTAATTTATTTTTTACAAATAAAATAAGAGACTAGTCTTTTGAAAAGTACTTTCCATCAGATCTTACCGTAGTACCAGAGGGGTTGGGGGGGGGGGCGGGAGGAAATATTCTCGACTGCACCCGGGATCGATCTCAGTCCCTATGCCTGTAAAGCTATTGCTCTACCATCTGAGCTATCGGATCCCCCCAAGGATTATAAAGCTTAAAGTTAAAGAAGGAGGCAATGATAACGTCGTGGCAATATTCATAATCATTATTATGACGATGAGACATTAATCCAAAATAAACAGCAGTGACCAGAGGTAAAATTTACCCCCGCAAATTATGGGATTAATCCTTCAAGGTGTCAAGTGTCAATCGTTTAAGCTCATGATGACGTGTCATTGATGCCGGCAGATTTTGTGACGTAATGGTCAAAGTTGTAAGTGACGCATTATTTCTATTTATAATCGCAGCCACGAAAATTGGAAAATGTTTCAAGTCGATTGTGATACGATTTTTATTCTTATCAGAAATGTGACGAGGTTAAAGAACGTAATCATACTCATACTCTTTTCTATTCTGATATTTTTTTCTGCTCGGTTCTTTTTTCTTTTGTTTATTTTTTTTTTTTGTTTGCTTGTTTATCTGTTTTTGTTTTTGTTTTTTTTGTTTTTTGTTTTATTGTTTTTTGTATTTAATTGTTTGCGTTTTGCTTTTGTTTTGTTTTCTTGGGGGTTTTGCCGTGTTTTGTTTTCTGGGGTTTTTTGTATTGTTTTTGTTTCTGTTTTTTTAGGGGGGGGTTGTCTTTTTGTTTTGTTTTGTTTTGTTTTGTTTTTTGTTGTTTTTTTTTTGTTTTTTTTTTTGTTTTTGTTTTGTTTTTTGTTTTGTACATAAAGTTTATCTGAAGGGGGAAGAGGAAAAAGAGAAGAAGAAGAAGAAGAAGAAGAAGAAGAAGAAGAAGAAGAAGAAGAAGAAGAAGAAGAAGAAGAAGAAGAAGAAGAAGAAGAAGAAGAAGAAGAAGAAGAAGAAGAAGAAGAAGAAGAAGAAGAAGAAGAAGAAGAAGAAGAAGAGGAAGAAGAAGAAGAAGAACTATAAGTGAATATTTTACAAGAACACACCAAAGCATCAACAATTCAATCTAAAGATACTTGCCTCAACAAACACATGACCCTATTTATTGTGAATTCAAATAAAATGAATTTCTTATGCAAAGCGTCAATCACGACTGAATACATTTTTGAAGAACTGAAAAAAAAAAACCTCCTCCAGTAAAATAGACGTACAAACAATAAGAAAAAAGCAACAACAACGAAAAAAGACACAACAAAATACTAATAATTAAAAAAAAAAGAAACAATAATTTTTTAAAAAACAAACAACCCACTAGAATACATTATATATAAATATATGAAAAAATGCATAGCTATTAACCCCCCCCCCCCCCAACCCCCGCTTCGCCCTTTTTTTCCCTGGGCAGGACAGTGATTAACACCTTTCGCTGGAATGGGTCGTTTTCACACTGTCCAATGACCAATTCCTTCAGGCCTTGGGCATGGAACGTTTATCGTTTCATCTTGTTTAACTTCCGTCTAAATTTAATGATGATAAAATCGTCTAGGTGACGCCATATTGAATAAGGTGCCAAATCGTCTACCTGCGGAAATGAGATT
>NC_088360.1:16777183-16819683 GCF_034508935.2 Berghia stephanieae | reverse complement strand
CCTATTTCATACAAATCACGTTGCGAAAAAAAAAACATTTAATAAATCATGAATATCTATTTTTATTCATTTTTTTAAAAAATTCATTTACTCTATTATGATTTTTATTTTATCTTTTATAAGATGGGTTAATGATGACGGGTACTTATTTTCAGGCCTGATAACCCTAAATGGATGAGGCCCATTACCTACTAAGAGTTGTCTAGAAGATTCTGATATGATCTCACTGTCGTAATGGAAATACTCTATAATATCTATACTTATTCATTTTTTTTAAAAAATTAATTTACTCTACTATGATTTTTATTTTATTTTTATAAGATGGGTTAATGCTGACGGGTACTTATTTGCAGGCCTGATAACCCTAAATTAATGGCCATTACACCAATGTTAAATCAAGCTCACAATTGCATTCCGTTATCTGACCTGTGCAAATATATTATAATCCAGGTGGATATAATATACAGACCCTGGGACTGCCGTGCTTCTCATCGAACACTAAAATTTAACTCACTCAACCCTAACACCTACTATATCCGTTGTTTACCCAGGTTACTTTTACCCCATGCCTATTTTTATTACATTTTTCTGAGACATATTATAGGCGTAGTATCAAAGCTTTAAAAAAATTTTTTTACATGTTAATGGTAGTTGAATAAAACTATCTATGAACATGCTCATTTTAAATACATTTTTTTTTTCCAATTTTGAAAAGCACCAAAAGTGTCTAGGATCGAGTGAGTTAAAGAAAATTATGACGTCGGTGAGATTTTTTTATTTTTTTTTTTTTTTTGTGGGGCGTGACTCAAATAAAAAACAGGAACATCTTCACTTCAATGCTCGGAATCCAAAGGCCTAGAGCCACGTATTATCCCCAGTCCCCAGGCAATATTGGGCAATATTAAATCTTATTGTTCAACTTTATTATCATGTCCCCCAAGAGTAAAGAATGAATAAACGGCAGATAGTTCGTACTTTATTATCCCCTTGTCCGTGTCTAAATACACGGAGGCTTACTATGACTTTCTCTCCCGCTGGGATTTCAAATCCACAGTTATCTCCCTTCCCCATTCACGGCCGTTCATTTTTGCACACGAATCTTCCCATGCCCTTGGAAGTTGTCGGCATTGGGCAGTGATTAACGTTGCGTCAGTGAGTGGTCATCAATTTAGCGGGGAAGAAAACCCTCCGGACAGGTGGACAAAGAATTATCTCTAGCTTGAACAAACGGTTACGCTGATTACGTTAGAGGGGCCTTTCAGGTAAAGCAGGTGTTTGACAAGAAAGAGGAGGTTAGGGAGAAAATGAAGCGGTGGTTGATGGAGTACCTTTGCCGGATCGGATAGCGTTTGAAGAAAAAAAAAGTCTTGAGAAAATTAGAATATAAAATATTATTTTTCCTTTTATTCTCTTTTTTTTTTTTTAGGGGCGGGGGTGGATGTTGTTTTCTCATCTTTTGTTTTTTGTTTGTTTGTTTTTTTTTTTTGTTTTTTTTTTTTTTTGGGGGGGGGGGGGGGGGTGGTGGTGGTGGTATCGTTTTGTTTTTTGTTTTTTGTTGGGTTTTTATTTTGGTATGTATGTTCGCGCGTGTGTGTTGTTGATTTTTTATACGCTATTTATTTATTTATTTTTTTATTTTTTTTTACTTTTTCTAAATTGGATATATATTTTTTTAATCAGTTATATCTAGAGTACTTGTACAATGTAGGTGCTCTTTTCAAAAATCATTTTTCTCACATTTTTCATTAAAACTTCAAATTCAATAGTAGGCGTCTTTATTAAGTGGGAGTCACATTTTATGGTAGATATGGCCAGACTTAGATTGGCTTTACTGTAATAAACAACTTTTTGTGGGGGAGAAAAACGTCAAAAGTTTTTGCTAAGATGAGAGTCATTTAAATCGATCGGTATTTGAAAGACGAGTTTACTGCCCAAATTGTTAAATGTATGTCGTCTTTTCCGAGTAGATCCGATACACCAGTTTTGGTTAATGAAGGGGAGGAGGTGTGAGGGAAAATGATTAGAAAGAAGAGAGAAAAGAAAGATTGAGCGTGGAAGGAAAAGAGGGCGATGGTTTTTGGGTTATTATAAGGATATTTTGAATGGATGAATGCGGGTTTTGTGACG
The DNA here is from genome assembly GCF_034508935.2 of Berghia stephanieae. Taxonomy (NCBI): domain Eukaryota; kingdom Metazoa; phylum Mollusca; class Gastropoda; order Nudibranchia; family Aeolidiidae; genus Berghia; species Berghia stephanieae. Next base: position 16,817,556 of record NC_088360.1, on the reverse strand, counting down.
TCATCGGTGTTTGATTGCGTCACAGAGAGATTGAAGGTTAATCACGCACAAGCTTCCCCGCGGGGCGTTTACCGGTTTCGATTACGTGGTGATCGTGTGAACCGTGAACGAGGAGAATAATAAACTGTGTTGTGTCATATTCATAGAAGAATGCATAGGCATTCACAAATCATTGAGTGGACTTCCGACTTAAAATAAACCGTAACATGCGAAAGGTTCAACAAACAAAAAGCATTGTTATGGGCTAAGGGGTGAACCAATTTGAGCGAGGATTGGTTGAGCGTGGGGGCGGGGGGGGGGGGGGGGGGGGGGGTTGAATAGTTAGTGACAACACACTCGCAATAATGCATGTCAGTGTTGGTAATAATATAATCCTGCAGGTGGGCAGAGTGGGATGCTGGGGAATTTTCTGATCATCTTTACAAGTTTATTTATGTGACCAACCTGACCGATCATATCAATTGATTATCTATAATGTTATTATTATTACCGAAGGAACTGCAAACTACTTCATTAATTCACTCATTCATCTAGTCATTCATTCATTCATTCATTGATTAATTTATTCATTCATTCATTCATTCGTTCATTCATTCATTCTTCCATTTATTCCGTCTTCCATCCATTCATTCGTTCATTGATTCAAATACAATGCGGCTATGTGGTCTTGTCTAGGACTTCGTATTGTAGTCGCCAAGAGGGTCGTGTCTCGTATTAAATCACAGTACAGCGATATTGAGCATGGTCAGCGAACAAATGGGTGATAAGGATCGCAAACTTTGGACATAGTATTAGAAAGTTTTTTATCTTTACAATCAGCACATTGGGGGTTAATTCTCTTGCTCAAGGAAAAAAACGAAAGTGCCTGAAGCGGGGCTCGAACCCGGGACCTTCCGGGTCACAGCGCAATGCCTTTACCACTCGGTCACTATACTGGTCATATTTACTCAAACATTTTATATATTATTAGTGTTAGTTTTAGCTTTTGGTGATTATTTTAACAAGCTGAGCTAACGTAACTACGTACACACAACACCGTATATCATTATTACAAGATATTGAATGTGGATAGCAGAAAATCATAAATCATCTATAGATAGAACGAAGATGACGTCACTCAAGCCTTTGTTATTGTATTTTGCCATCCGCGTTTGTGAGTGATGCTCACTAAACTGTATCAACCAGACTATAAAAGTTCATGGTTACACACAGTTTTATGTGTTGGTCCGTTATACTTCCGGATGGCAATGTTATGAGCGTATTATCTAAGCGCAAACTATCTATAGATAGAATTTAAAATACATATATTTATTGTGATACTAAGATTGTAACAATGAAGTATAAATACTTCTTCACTCTCTTATAACTTATACTTTTAAAGACCGCGTTGTTATTTCTGTGTGATGTTGTAGCGTTAAATAGATGGGAGAGAAAAGTATAACTTTACATATTTTGTAATCTTAAAAATATTTATATATTATACGATATCTACATACTATCATATTTTAATATTTATTATTTTCTTTCATTTTCTTTCGCGGTCTAGGCAACCATATTGTCAGGTCTGATAACCCGAAGCCATTTCGGGCCTGCTTTAACATTGTAGTAATGGACAGCACTTTGTATTGGTTTGAGAGTATTTCCATTACAACAACAAGCCCATAACAATTGGGTTATCAGACCTGCAAGTAAGTACACGTCGGTTTCGGTGTATTATAAAGGGAAATGTGGGTTAGATTTGTCTTTGTAGTAGTTGTTTGAAGCATATCAAACGTAATTCAGGCCTGGGAGGAAGATAAGATCGCCTTTTGTACGGAGTGTTTTTAAATCCATAACTCATAACTGTAACTAAGTAAGTTATTTAGGTCAGCCAGGTGTCTTTCCTTCCTCCTCCTCTTGAACAAACCATCACTTACTCTATTACTAATACAGTGATTACTGACTTATAACTGACTTTTACACTTAGTCACTAAGGATACGTTAACATTCATCGTTTGTCGTAGGCGTGTTTATTATTATAATTATCATCATCATCATCATTATCATTATCATCATCATCAATATTATTATTACTTTTACTACTACTACTACGACTACTACTACTACTACTACTACTACTACTACTACTACTACTACTACTACTACTACTACTACTACTACTACTACTACTACTACTACTACTACGGTTTGGCCCAAAAAAAAATTTTTAAATGCCCCCCCCCCCTCCCTCCCAATGCCAAACCCAATTTGTCCATGCTTTAATAGCTTAAAAAACACAAAGTTTTTAGCCTTTAGCGTTAAAATCTCCAAATTGGCAGCCCTGAGCAAATCTCTAATACATCATAATATTATGCTTAAGTGCTAATCTATATCATATATATATATATATATATATATATATATATATATATATATTATATATATATATTAGATATGTATGTTAGTGTTAGGGGCAAGTCCATATAAAATCATCACTAAGGTCAAAAAATAAATCTGTTAACTGGTGATCTTAATACGCTTCAACAGTCGTAACATCACTTCCCTCATAATGACGCATGGTAACTTAGTAACTGACTTATGAAATATTTCTCCGACGAGCATAAAAGCGTATCCAGAGAGAGAAAAAACCCATTATAAATATGATAATGTTTTGACTTTTACACATTCTGATCACAAGACATATGAAAAGTTCTAGCCAGCATGAAGAATAAAAAGTACAGATTTTCTTTGTTTAGAACCATGATGGCCGCCGTTGCTGGGCGACATGACATCAGACTATTGAATCCTATTGTACTTTTTACCGTCCAGGATAGCTGAATTTTTAATTTTCTAAAAAACAACGGAGCGATCCTTATCCTACTGTTTTCATCTCCAAAAACTCAATGAATGTGGAGCACATGGCGTAAGACATTAAAGTAAGTGAATTTGTATTGATTTTGTATTCTTATTGCTGAGTAATTTAGATTCAGTTAATAAATGATGATTACCTGTATGATTTGTTATGTAATTGGTTTGGTTAAAAAATTGCAACGTCAGTGACAGAGTGATTTTGCTCCAGCATTTTTTTGTTATACTGAGTAAAAGTAAAAGCAGTTTTTTTCCAGGGGAAAACGTTATTAATGTGGAGTGGCTTTGCAGACAATCATTATTTTCTTTATGTCTCTGAAAGCCACGTCAGTGACAATGGACCTGCCCCTAGTGACAGGACGAATTTTTTTGTTTTTGTTTTTAAGGGTTTTACGGCGCTTGCAACACATTTAGGTCATATCAGCGCCAGTAAAAAGGAAGAAAATGGGATAGTAAAACGTTCTAGAATTACAAATAAAGCACCCAAGAACAAGTAAGACATAGGGGAACTGGAAACAAATAGGGATCAGATGTAGATTCCAAGAGCACACTATCAAAGTACTTAGTTTGAGACCACCTATAAGTCTCATCCGGACACAAGCACAAAATCCAACAAAGAGGAATACACTCAAATGCTTACATTATAAATTCAAAATAAAAATATAATAATACATAACAGAGAGATGATTTACAAGTAAACAAATATCTCCCAAAACAATAGCTATGCATTTGACTGTTTCCCTCCCAGCTAGGACTCCGGCCAGGACCAGGACAAAACCAAGTAATCTCAATCCAAGACAAAAACAGAAAGCATGTTGGAAAACAGATATAAGGGGATAGAAGACACAGTATGTACCCCCCTGCCCACTATGGGAGGTCAGGAACCCCACCCAGTGACAGGACGAATGTATTGTCGTTCTCGTCGAAGATTTGGGTGGCTCGTGACCCCTTGCATAGATGAGCATATTTTGTGGATATAGTCTTTATATAAACGCTGATAATATTGATACTTGTGTAAAATCATAATTTATCAGAGACGTATGTATACTTATTATCGTTGTTGCTTTCATGATTATTTTTGTCATTAATATATCATTGTAGGTACTATGAACTTTGTACATTTACGATTCATTTCAATTTTACACTGCCGTATTGATACATTTTTCCTGACATTCAAAGTTGTATAAAACTGTCTGTGAATGATACAATTCAAGCTTTATGAGTATGAGATTCTGTAATTATAAACTATTGTATAAGGCATAAAGGATAATTCTTATGAAGCCTTTAGTAAGATAAGATAAGAATAGGCGCAAAACCACGCATCTACACGGCAGATATTCTGAGGCTACGTGGCTTCAAGCATAATGTATTGGACCCTTGTTGTCTGATGTTGAGTTTTCTAAATAAATCAATTAATTAATTAAATAATTACATAAATGAATAGAGGTCTAGTTTGATCAGTCAACAACACATTGAAGTCAAGGGAAGCCACCATTCTCTTTCACAATTATATCGTTTCCTTTTTACATAGTTCTGTCCCATGAGTAACAATCATAATGTCAGTACTCTTTCTCGTTATAATAAGAACATAGAGCCTGATGAAATCGGGGTAAAGCTCTATTATATAGAACTCTATACAAACGTCATTTATTACTATTAATATTATTATTATTATTACTTATTATTATTAATATTATTAATTATTATTATTATTATTATTATTATTATTATTATTATTATTATTATTATTATTATTATTATTATTATTATTATTATTATTATTATTATTACTACTACTATTGACGGGCGTTTTAAAACACGGAGACGATTTAACTCACTCAACCCTAACACCGGCTATAACTATATCCGTAGTTTACCCGGGGTTACTTTTACCCGGTGCCTATTTATTACATTTTTCTGAGACAATTAAAGGCGTAGTAGCAAAGCTAATGTTCTTAATTTTTACATGTTAATTATGGTAGTTGAATAAAACTATCTATGTGCATGCTCATTTTTAATATATTTTTTCCAATCTTGAAAAGGAGCAAAAATATCTAGGATTGAGTGAGTTAAGCTACCTTGGAATGGACACCGGGACTCCTTATATTATATACGGACCACTTACTTTTGATCAAGTTACTTAGTACAAGTGATAACCATCTCTTGCTATTCAAAGAAATCAGGTCATCGTAACCGTCGCAGGTTGTGCTGGACCGACGAACACCGAAATATCGGTCGATTATAAGTCGACCCCCAATCTTGGTCTAAACGTCTCAAATTGATTCAATATAATTTGAAGTGAGAAATTTGTGGCCAAAATAGGGGGGGGGGGGGGGGGGGGGGGGGGGGGGAGTGTTTTGTAAGACAGCCATTCAGAACAATATATTTTAATAGAAACATTGTTCATTTCATTGACTGGATGAAAGGGTACCGTGGGGACTGTTTATCATCATCACCACCATCATCATCATAATGACAATGATGATGATTGTGATAATAATAATAATAATAATAATAATAATAATAATAATAATAATAATAATAATAATAATGTTAACATCAGTTAGTGCGAACTTTGTGACTCACACCGAGGCCGTTGTTGTAAATGGGTTCTACTGTATCAGGTGTTGGCGGCAGACACCTGTGTGACCTATATTTTATTCTAACAATTATAATATAGGTATAGGTACCGCTATTCCTGCTATCACTATCTATTAAATACTACATTATAATAATAATAACTAAAACTGATACAATTACAATCAGTGCTCTCCACTTATTACAATGACGTATGTGTATTTCCCCTATACCTTATTCTAATTCAACTCAACAATAACTTTCGACAATATCAATTAGCAGTTAGCTGTCGTACTCTGGATAGACAATGTAAAGTATTTCAAATTTAGCCAGAAAACTCGTCCGTCAAATATCGATCGATTTAAATGACCATCATCTTGGGCAGAAACTCTCAAACCTGAGACATCGCGAGTCCTATACTACACTAATATACGTTTTTATTTGTTAATCATCTCTAGCTGTGTTGAGTTCCAAATATTGCACTGTCTAACTATAACTGTTAACTGTATATTGTATGAACTGATAGTCGAGGGAGTCCAATCAGGAGAAATGAATTATTTTTTTAAAGCTTTTATAAAGAGCAATACTCCTTAAACTAGTTTAAAGCGCTTTACAAAGGGTCCCAGACCAACAGCAACACGTAACATATAGAACGAGACATGACGCCTGTTACTGTTAGGCTATATATTATTACTATTACACTTTTTCCCCCGACAGAGATAACGCTGTTCACTGTCAGATTACATTTTACTGTACCCTCTCGGTTAAGGATCCCAGAGAGGTTCATCAAGGCAAACCCAAGCAATATAATTCTCAGACAAGTCCGTAAAGCAAGTGAAAACAGGCGTGGCAGAAAGATCGATTTATTATCTTCTTATGCTGCTGGTTCAAACATTGTGCTTATCATTTATATTTCATGTTGAATTTGGAAAGGAAATATTGATTCTAATTCTAACAAAAATTTAAGATGGTTTATAAATGCAGCAGGCCCGGTTTCAGGAACGGAGATGAGGTGGGAGCGGGCGAATTGCAGTTATTGTGTGTTCTATTGACGTTTCTCTGTGAACTGTGTACTACCGACGACACAACAAAAGGCAGTGAAAAGTGAGATGTGAAGAGCTCTATGTGAAGCCTAAGACGAGGACTGTGCGCGTCCTGAGTTTGAAGTGCACTTTGTCGCTGTCAGTGTCAGTGGCGCAGTTGGAAATGGTGGAAAGCAGAGGAAAGGAGGAAGGTTCCAACAACCCGCCTTCTGTCCTAAAAAAAAGTGGAAGGGGGTGAGGTATGGTGATTTGGGGGAGAGGGGGGTTACAGAAATGGAAGTCAGTCACGTTGTTTGATATTTACTTATTAAGGTAACTCGATATATATATACGTACTTGGGGAGGTAATTTGAATTGTTTTCCTTGTTTATTTATTGACCGCAGCACTGCTTCCCTTTAACTTAAAATTCTGTATGCATGGAATGGATATAACGGGACTCGGCTACAAAGTCAAAGGGAGCGTTCACATATTACGTCATCAAAAATTTGCCCTTTTTAGACCCCCCCCCCCCCCCCTCCCACCCCCCCCCCTCCCCCCCACCTCCGCATCACCGCTCTCCGCCCCCCCCCCCCCCCAAAACAGATGATGACGTCATCTAATTTAATAAAAACTAAAAGATAACTTTAATTTCACAAAATTTATTATTCGTTTTTCAAACCATAAACATTGATTATCAACGTTTGATAAAACACATTCAGACATTTTATTAATTTCAGAAACTGTTGATAATTTATGTTTTACGATACAATGGGGACATAAAATTTAAATTTGCAAAGATAAAATCTAACAAACATTATTTAAATTAGGCTACTTGGTGCAGGTGCTATTAAAAAAAAATTCAGAAAGTGTAATTTAAAATAGTATAGGAGGCAAATTATTTTATAGCATATTAGTCTTTTAGTGGAATGAATTTCTGTTTCAATTTCCAAACATAAAATTAATTGATTCAAAAATGTTTCTGCCTTGGACCTCTGGCAATGTACTATAAATAGTATCATCAATTTCATCTTCATCGTCATCATTTTCTCCCATTTGCTGTTCTTCATGTATGCCGCATTTTCGTGAATGGTCTTTCATTGCTGTGATCGAGGAGTGATACAATGAACATTTAGGGCAAGTTCGCCTTTTTGAGAAGTGATACCCCTTTCCCATTTTGTTTCTTAATAATAATAATAATAATGCTGAAAACTTATATAGCGCTATAACTCCGAGACACAAGACTCTAAGCGCTTAAATTACAAATTACTTTGGCTGAAACATACTCATTCACACACACAAGCACACACACACACACACAACACAACACAAACCAAATCTATCTTTCTTCTCATACCATCTTGAGAGATGGGCAATACTCATCATAGCAATTTATCTTTAGCTGTTTTGAAAGGAACAAACTTTGAAATAGGCTTAATTTGCCTATGTTTTGATGACATCATCTTGGGTCTGACCCCCCCCCCCCCCCTCCCCCATGTCAACACATGTCAACATTTGGTAGACCCCCCCTCCCCCCCTAGCTGATGACGTAATATGTGAACGCTCCCAAAGGAGATTTTTTCATTGGCTAGTCCCACTATTCCCGTTGTATCCGAGTTCCACTAAACAAAATATGCAATGTTAGTGTTACACAAAAAGGCAAAGTGGTTCTCACTAAATTCTATCAGCAGACTATGAACGTTCAGGGTACAAGTACAAGTAGTTTAGTGCGTTGGTACGTTTTATCCAGCTGTTTTTGTGGGTTTTAGTTTTACTGTGCTAGCAACACATTTAGTCATTTAGGTCATATCAGCGCCAGTAAAATGGAAGAAAATTGGATAGTGAAAAGATTCTAGATGTACAATTTGTACAATAAAAAGGACTTGAAAAAATTCCAAGACAAAGGCAGAAAGCAAGTTGGACAACAAATATAAGACAGTATGTACCTCCCTGCCCACTATGGGAGGTCAGGAACCCCGCCCAGTTATCCGGCTGACAAATGTTATGCGTAACTTAGTTTCAAGTGCAGCGTTAATCGTTAACTCTATTTTCGACTCATTTTTAAAGACAAAGAAGTAAAAAGTTTGTATTTATCTCGTTTGATTTGTCTTTTGACAATGCAGATTATTTGTTCCCTTTTCTTTTTTTTTTTTTTTTTCGTGGACACAATTTATCGAGCAAAGCTGTTCTGTGTCGGAAATCAGACAACTCTCGGAAGATTTACAGGCCTGTTGAAAACTGTGTAACAGCCCAGCACAAAACGGTCTGCTTTAATGTATGTGCGCGTGAGAGAGTTGGCATGTTTACCATGAAATTCAGCTACAGGACTTTTTAAAAAAGGCTTTTGGGCTGATCCCACCATATCTATTACTACGTGTATATTGAGGTTCAATTGAGGTATAATTTAGTGACAACAAAGAAAGGAACAGAGGATAGGATTACGAAAATGGCCTCCTCCCACAGACTCACCAAGGGGGGATAAAAGAACTAACCCAAACTACATCCCAAACCATGACAAGGGTACAAGGGCATAAAGCTCCCAGCAGCAGCAGATGAATATATAATTCACGGCGCTTGTAACTCAATTCAGCGCCAAAAAAAACAGAAATTTGTGTAATGTTACAGTTTAGACCAAGGGTTTAGTCAAGGGTGAAAGGACCCAAAAATTATCTAGCCCAACTCTGAGAAATGTCGCAGCGCTTGTAAAAACATTGGTCATATAAGCACAAGGATAGGCGCTTCTAATTTCTAACTGCAAGTGTGTAGCGGGCCTAAGATAAACCCTACTCCACATTCCAGGACAAAGACAAAAGCAACATGGAAAAGTTGTGGATCAATGTAAAACGAACCCAAGGGATGATCTACCACAGCTGATAAAGACAGCGCAAGACAAAAGATGAGTGACACTGCACCCATCAACATTTTAAAATTAAAATTAAAAATAGAATTAAAAACAAAAATGAAACATTTCAAGACATGGAGTTCAGTACATAGCATTTTATTTGTACATTTTAAATTCCCAAACCAATCAGAAGGTGCCCGAGGCAAGCCATGTCTTTTAGTGGATTGGAGTTCAAACACCACCCAATACAAATGGTCCAGATCTGAAGGCAGACATTAACCGATACCGTTAGTATGGAAACAGTACAACTGGTGTGTAATCCAGTTATAGACAGATTAATACTGCACGTGTCTCCAACACCTGGAAGAGAAAATGGTAGCAACTGTTAATGTCATACATCAACCAAATAAGTTAATGACAAGGAAGATTAAAGAGATTAGAAGATATTACAAGAGCTCTTTAGTTTCCGAAAAATCCTTAAATAAAAACAGGGCTGCCAAAGAGAAAAAAAAATACACAGTATTTTTCATTAAAATGAGGGAAACTTACGCATATTATTAACAAAATCTCCGGACTATATTTATTGAGCAAGAATGATCACAAGATGAAATCAAAACGGAAAAAGAAATGTTTAAAAACTGGCAGCTCTGTACTGGAATTTCTTTAAAATGCATGCAATTCATGACTGAAAAAATCTAAAATTAAGATCCCAATGTTAGTTTTTTCTTATCATAATTTTAGACAACAGATGTAACAAGGTTTTTGAGCTTTAGTTGTGATAATTTTTTTTAAAAATACATTAAAAAGAAAATTAAACATTTTATCTCAAACCATTACTATTTATGGTTTAAATTCACTTTAAAAATTCAATACAGTATTTTACACATTTACAAATAGTTATATTTTTGAAAAGGCATTTTGGTTCTTTATATTTTGAGCGTTTTTCTTTCTTCTCTCCCTTCAATGTATTGTGTTTCTATTGACTAGTTATTAAATGTACCACATGGATAGTTTTAAACTATATTAATACTTATAAGACGTAACGCCATTTATTGCAATTTATATTAACCAAGTTTATAAATATAATCCATGTTACAATGTAGTTAAGTGAATATTTCACATGAATACAATCCTGAGATATTGATTGATTACAAAATGCCTTTTCTTGTAAGATAATTGGTAAAGTAGATTACCTGAATGTTTTAGGATTTGCTTTTTTAGTTCTTAGGGGCGTGAGAACCCTTTGATTAAAAAAGCCACTCTGCAGGCGCAGTGTGCCACTATTTCTCAGCTTTTCACTATCAGGCACGTCTGGACTTGGGACAATTCTGTTGCTTTTTGTTTGGTGAATTTATGTCTTTTTCAGGATTCAATTTTTGTTTGAATTCTCTCAGATAGATCTATCACTGTACAATAATTAGGCATTACTGCAATTACATTGTACTCTAACGAGTCTGTAGTGTCTTTTTATAGTAGTAGTTATGAAAAATTATCTTGTCACTTTTACTCATCACCTCCACAGACAACATAACCTCTGACAAACTGGGTCCAAATCTTTTTTTTCAGTTATGATGAGAAAAGAGATTTTTAATTTCAAATGTTGTAAACCACGAATCTGGTAAATAAGACTGTTGACTCTGACATAGTTTAGTGCTTGACTTTTTTTTTTAAAAAGCCTAGAGGCCATTTCTAGAAAGCTTATTATACCTATAGTGCAAACAATTGTACCAAAAATGGACAGACCAAAAAAAAAAACAAATTTATGGAACGTCACACCTTTGTTGACAAAACCCAAACATTTTGAAAATTTACTGCAATATTGTGAGACCAATCAAGATGCTGCGATTTATTTTTACAATTTCAAATTTTGAAAATGAAGATTCGAAAAGTCCTTAATGTTATCACCATCATCACCAAAAATGATAATTCCAACACGAAATACACCTTTTACATTTGGAAGCAATGATAAAACCCATAAGGATAAGGCCTGATTTCCTCTTACTGTCACACTAAGTCCATACCAAAACATGTCTTAAACTGAAATATACAATATATAGTCTATTTTCAGTTTAGCCAGCCTTTACTGTTTTAATTCATGGAATTTTGTACCGCATACCTTCCTGACTGATGAGTGTTAAGCCAATAATAATAAAGCAAGGCAGGAAACACTAATTTTCCATTGGTACAAAGGGTAAACATAAATGCCATATTGCTATAGCTCTGTTTATTGTAAGTGTTTATATACCCTTGTAACAGTAGCTTCATTTTATGATATAATCGCCCTAGACATTTTGAATTTTCTCACGTAGGAGAGACATCAAAATCTGATAGGGTTTCTTATCTTAAATTGGGTCAAAATGTTTCAACGCATGTATTTAGGTTTGTGTAAGAGAAAAACAATTTACCAATTTGACGGCCTTGTTTTTGTTACAATAAATTATGTGATCCAGCCTATTTCGATTAGATCTAATTTCTTTTCATACCATAACATTCCTAACAGCTAGTTGAAAGCTTAAAAAGTGAAGGTAACTTTTGTCACTTTTTGTGGCAACATTTGGGTTTAAAAACGGCAACAAACGCAGATGCTAGAGCATCTATAAGCCCTCTGTTGAATTTTGTCTCTCGCAATACATCCTGATAAGCTAATGAAACTGCAAGAGACCGATTAGTCTAGAACATAATCACCTGTGAGGCAAACAGCTCGTCTTTTCAACTGAGCAGTGCAATGTTTAATCCACACGTTAAGTAACAACAGTTGTGAGTTTATATGCTTCGATTGCATGACCCAAAAAACAAGCCAATGTTGCATACTCAACTGACATCTTCAACTTATTGCATGCAATCACGCCCAGCAATCATCTTTGTATGGGTGTGGGTAGTATATTTTGCAGAGTGCCCATGATTTTAAGAACAATCCACGCCCCCCTTTTTCCCCCCACTAAAATGCGTTAAACCCAACATTTTGTTTTGACAATAATGAAAATATGGGGAATAGGACAGCAAATGAGTGTTTTTAACAAGGTGAATGCTCAAAGTACACTGTACAATAAATCATAATACAGGACAAGATCATGAAGCCATACAGAAGGAGAAACAAATTTGAGGCACAAAGGACCCAGGAATAGACCTCCCTGGTCCATAAAGAGAATGGTTTTACGAAGAGAATTGAGAATACAACACTATCTTTGACACTGGCTAGTTCATTGACCATCCACTGCTTGAGCAAACCGAGACTCTAAAAAAAATAAAAATAAAACAAATATATATATATATATATATATATATATATATATATATAGATACACCCAAGCAGACATGCAGTCTGCAACAATTTAACATTTCTTTAAAATCTAAATTTCGTAAATTTCGGAGGTACTAGCAATTACCCTTATTCAAAAACACATTTGAATTCATTTCTGTGGCAATGTGACGATTTTATAATATAAGATATTCACTCTTCCTGACACAAAATTTTAGATATCCTCATCAAATTTGGAACACCACCTCCCAAATTTATTGGCTAGGAGCAGAACAGTTTAATCGCCCGAATAGCATCTCAGATTGCCCTAAAATCAATGGATAGTAATGAAGCACAGGTCTCCAGTGTACATCAGAAGACATATTTCATTAGAAAACTGGTGCAACTCGCGCAGAATGATCATCACAACAGCTGCACTAATCAACCTGAACCAACTAGACCTTGCCACCCAATCTCAATGTAATCTTTGCCAATACAGCAACTCATTTTTTGACAATAATCTAAAACTATATATACTAAATGGACTAGTAAAACTATGACTGCCATAAGAGTCAAAAAGGGAAAAAACAAGATTTGGTTATTTTTGAGTTTTTTTAAACATCAATTGACATTTAATGCGTTTATTTGACAATGAAAATTACATATGTTGTTTATAAAAGAGGTTTTGGTACAATAACTGTCAAAACATTTAAAAACATGGATTAAAATCATGATGAAATGCATGTTTCATTTACAGATGAATTTAAAATCTTTTTATGTTAACTACCATAACTGAAATGTTGATACGTAACTTACAAGATAAGAGTTTAATTTTAGTTTCAGTGTCTATACATTAACTCTTTTAAGCTATCACTGAGAGAACAATGTAAAACCTAAAGACAGAATATCCCTATTTATCTTAAGAAATCTGTCATTGCAAAACAATACTAAATTATTGCATACCAAGTTTAAGTTAAGACATTTTAGTTATCAATTCATATTTTACAAATCAACATCTGGGCATAAAGGCTATTTAAAAAATCATCTCTTTTAAGAATGGAATATCATCTGTATGAGTAATGTCACTTTGAACCAACATCGGACATACTAATCACACAGCACCAAGTGCCATAATTTTCTAAAAACATTTAAAAAATAAAGTGACACAATGTCAATCTATATACAGCACACCCTCATGTACCTCAATTCCCATAAGGCCCATCAAAGCCAGATGAACATCTGATCACGGAAGGTGACAGAGGGCTAGTAGTTGATCGTTTATCTCAGTATCCTTCAAAAGTTGCTACCGCCAGACTGTCTTGTATATGGGTGGCTTCTGGCCTGGCCACGAGATGAGCCCCTACCACTTGGGGCCGCCGCTTTGCCACCGGCTGAATTCCAAGTGTCTCCTGTGTGAATAAATTGTCACTACCTGATTACAATCCACAATGCAGATGTGCAAAATACATTTGAATGGAAAGTTGACAAGGCACTGCTCTTTCCCATTACCATGTCTGACAGTACAGCCAACATCCTACATGAAAAGATCCAAAAAAGCCCAAATCAAAAGATTGTTACGGACACAATGTGCATCGCAACACAGTCCAGCTAGCTAAAGAAGCAGTTGGTATCAAGTAGTGCCATGTCAACAATCCTCATAAGATATCACCATATGGAATGACCTGGAGCTCATCCAGGTTTCTGTAGCAAAACTTTTAGCAAATAAACCACCACCCCGCTGTGTGATCTCAAAATTTTAATAAAACTATAAAAAAAAATAATTAAAAACCACAATACCAAACAATTTCAAAATAATTGAGCAAAACCGGAACAAGCCCAAAGACAAGCTTCTTTAACCAATACATGAAACAAAAATTAAAATTAATAGGAATAGCAAAGGCAAACACTAGCATGGCTGTATTCTTGAAAATAGTATTTCCCAAATACAGGGTTGCCCCTTTCTTACAAGGTTAACATGGCATGTCTATCTATTTGTGGCACTTCTATGAGATCAATTACTTATCATACAGGTACGGAAAAGTAATCTGACTCAAATCATGACAAAAGAAAAGGATGAAATAAAATATTACTGAACGGCAGTGAGAATAGGTGGGGGAAAGGGCAAACACTGGTACATTCAGATGAACAAAATAAGAAAATAAATCAAGTAGGCACCCATTCACAACAGTAAAGAAACATTGTCATGACACATCACTCTAGCACCCACAGACACCTTGTACTGCATCATCATGCAATGAAAGCAATGTCAGCTTCCTGACATGTGCGGTGTACAACACGGCCGACAACCCCCCTTACCATAGTCATACCCCGAGTACGAGTCGTATCCTGAGTTCTGGCTGTTGGAGTGTCCATAATCATAGTATTGAGAGTCGCCTCTGTGGATGGACAGGACAGAAAAAAAAAAAAAAATAGATAACAGAGCCAATCACGTCTACATTGAACAAACCTAGAAGGGAAGTCAAAAAGAGAAAGAGCCAACCCTGTCTCTGTAACTAACGAGTTGAGACAATTTCTTCCCAAGTTCCAAATCTCCCCCCCACACACACAAGTACCACAATTAAAGATGTTCATTAGAAAACAGCAATCAACCCTTGCTTTTTATATATGTATTAAAAAAAAAAAAAAAAGGGGGGGGGGGGGGTGTGTGAACAAATTACCAGTTAAATACTTTTAAATTCCTGGCACCCATCCATACCAAAGGCAAGAAAACCATCAATAGCAAGAATAAATTGAAATCCATAGTGAAAGCAAAATGGAAGGCAAGACCATAGAAGATTTGAATGAAAAAAAAAAAAATGAAAAAAAAACACTGTCTTCACGGCATGAATAAAAGAACATGACCCTGAATAATTCATCTACTCCACAAGTTAACAAGACACACATGTCTCCAAATGACAGCAGAGCCCATAGCACTTCGGTGGTATTAGCAGTACATACGTATATCATATCCATAAAGCTGAGAACATCATATGGAATAAAAGATTCTCTTGGTGGAGATTGACATCACAGAGCATCTGCCAGAAAACTCAATAATGGGTTTATAAAGGAAATTGAACGGTATTCACAAAAATATTTTTCCCTGCTTCTCTCCAGGCTCTGGGGAGAATTTTAAGGTAGTATTTTCCAGCATGCTCATCAAATCTAGACCAGTTACCACTACCAGTAGTGTGTTCGATGAGGGATATCATGTATGCAGAATTCAGTAATGATGTTGCATCTTCATGTGCAGCCTGCATGTCAGCAGCTGTAGCATGACCCAGAAATTGATGTAAAGAATTTAGTCTTCACCAGTCGAACATAAAAGTCCATTTGTCTGTTTTGATAAGATATGTCCATACTCTCATCAAAGAGCAGAACAAATGGCTCCTTTGCTAGCTGCTTTGACAACAGGGAGCTGAAGTAAGGTGCCAGTCCAAAAGATGTCAGATATGATGTTTGCGGTCAGAAAGGCTAAAATTCTTGGCGATTGTACTGTCCTTAAAAACACGTTGAAACACCTTATTTATGCCGCCTGTGTTAGACGCAAAACTGTGGTGTTTATAAATTGCCAAAAGTGTGGAGAGTCCATAGTATTTCACTCTCTAGTAGATCTATTTGGAAACAAAGCTGACCAGTGCGGATGAATACATGTTGGGTTGTTGTTCACCTGGATTTTTCTCAAGATCTCTTCCCGGCCCAAGACAATTTTTACCGACTTCTCCCGGTCGGGAATTTTCAAATTAAAACAGGTTTTCCCGGTCCACTTCGACGCCTGGAAATTGAATATCGTGCAAAGCCCGGTCAGTTTTGCACACAGCCCTGACTTGGCTAGGAGGCTAGCGCTATTGTAAAGTCTAATTTCCCTGTCTGTTTGACTCTTGGCATCTCGTGTTATTCATTCTTAAAATAATTATGTCAAATAATCAATGCATTGTCATGTGCTAAACGATAACGATATTAAGTAATCACATTTTCCAAAAAACATTTTTCTCAGAAACGCAATATACTGGTTTATTTCAATGGCAACGGATATTTGTTTTATGCTCTTTATTGGGTAACCATTGCAAAACGTATCTCCAGCCACTTGTTCAGTGACCTATACAAGATTATAGTTCAAGGTACAACACAAAAACGTTGTATCTTCATATTCATATTCACTCCATGACTGAACCTGTACGTAAAACATTTACATATCGAGTTTTATTCAACAGAGGAAAAATAGATTTTGCAGATCAAAATTATACCTCAATCAGCTTTACAAGATAGCAATAACTCAGAGCAGGAATTTACAAGATGTAATAGAAGAGTGACCAAAGCACCCACCCAGCTAAGTATACTTAATAAAAATTCCATCACCCAAAAAGCAGAAAGTAAAATATAAGACACGTGACAAAGTAACAACAGTGTTTATAAATTGATTTACTTAAATCATGTTCTTATTGCAAACATAACGCATTACCCCTTTACCTATGGATATGTGTGGCTAAGCGGTGTTGTGGTATAACACTCGTCATCAGATTGGAAAGCTCATGCTTTGAGTCCTGCTCTGAGCAGTACATTGTTGAGTACTCGGAAAAGGCTCTCTCGCGTACTAAGGTGCAAAATGAGTACCTGGATGTTAACACTGCCATCTCTAGCGATAAAAAAGTGAAATATCACCCGAGGCATCACATCTCATGTTAAGCACTGATGCTGACTAGACACCTATCGAGCGATTTGAGCACTTAGTGGAAATTGGTCTACATAAATGCTCAAATTTACAATATAAAATGCAGAGAATCTCCTTATTAAACAAATTTCAAATTGTATTAACTGTGATTCTATGACATCGTTACTGCTTTCAACCATTTAAAAACCACCACTGTTGTGTCTCTTGTGTTCTTAAATAAAATGTAATTTTAACATTTCTTTCATTGAAGAGTACTACCATACTTTTAGTTAAAGCATGCGATAATTGAATTAAATGGATTTTATTCTAATATTTACATATTACATATTACACCCACCTTAAAGGGTATCTATATTTTCATCTAATTATACAATTTTTTAAAATGCATTTAAAAGAACAATTTATAATTTCAATTACTATATTGATACATATAACAGCCTAAGTATTACAATTACATTTACAAAATCTTTTAAAAATCAATGTTTTATCTTTTACTTTACGCAGGGCGCAAGTCAGCAGCACTATCTCTGCCGTTGTTTTTCAAAACACAGTATATGCAATATTAATCAAATGGCACATAATGTTCTATTTTTTTTAAATGGCAGATCTGGCATTTACCAGTTGGTCCCTTTAACCTGTGAAACTAGAACGTTTAACTGACACGCCAGACGAGAGAGAGAGAGAGAGAGAGGAGAGAGAGAGAGAGAGAGGAGAGAGAGAAGAGAGAGAGAGAGAGAGAGAGAGAGAGAGAGAGAGAGATGAGAGAGAGAGATTTGTGTGTATGCTATGCTTGTGTAACTTTTAATAAAGAGCTTTTACCTAACAATAATTGCCTCCTGGGGACAATAAGGATTATTATTATTATTATTATTATTATTACCATTATCATTATTATCATTAATGGTGATGGACGCAGAGTACCGAGTATTTCTTCAGTAATCATGTCATGACAAAGGTATAAAAAAATGAAGGCAAATTGGTCTCACCAAACTACAATTTTCCTGGGTGCATATCACTTCACCAGTCAATAATGGTGACTATTGAGAAGGGATCATCGAAAATATTTAAATTGCAATTTGTGCTATTCAGTGTGATTATTATGTGTGTTGATGTGGCTATTCGAGAGGTAAAGTAAAAATCCATATAAAATACAATTCAATTTGTAAAAGACCAACATCATACAAGAAATGAAAGGTTTATTGTGATGTCACTTGACCACAGCTCTATTCAGGGAAGATATTTCATTCCACAAACAGTATCAGATCAAAAGGAAACATGTGTCTGTTCAGTTGCCAGATGCATGTCTTAAAGGCCGAAAGCTAACTTTACTGTCATCACGTTTATCTTTGTCAGAATGACATGGCTTGATATTCATTTTATACGCATAAAGTCAAGTTCAAAGGTTGAAACTTCTCTGGTTGATAACTGTGAGCTATTTTTTAAAAATTGGGTTTTATATCCACTAAACGTGGTCAAAACGCTTTTAAAAAATTTATAACATTTTAACTAGAAAATTAAGTTTAATGCAGTTGCGAAGTTGGAGTTGCCTTGTGCTATTTTCGTTATCATTATCATGAGTGAACACCGTGAATACTCGACACATTAATATCAAGTTTTCAGACACAAGCTTCCTATCTTTCAATCGTAAAAATACCACAATTTAAGGTTTCAAATAAGAGACTTCAAAAATAAACACTTTGCATATGACACATTTTGACCTTGGCTCCCTTACGCTTCTATCTAGGAATTTCTGAGTATTTGTATACAGAAGTAATTCTGCCATTCCTGTCCCTGTCTCTTAAGAATAGAAATTTCATATGAAATCGGACATACATGAAATGTTATAAAATGGGAGAAGTTCTCTATCAGAAAGAGCCAAGAGAAAAATCAAAGTAAATGATCTCATCTAAGAACAAGGACATAAAGCCACATGTAAGGACAAATGATTAGAAGTGAGAACCCTGAGGGTGCACCACTCCTATCACAATGTTGATTTGAAACATTGCAAATATCTATAACACAAAATAAACAATCAATCTAAAATAGGGAATATTACACACATTACAAGTCCTACGACCTCTAAGACCCTCTAAAGTCAAATCCATATTTGCCACAAATAACCAACAAAATCTCACAGGAAAAAAAATAATCAGCTATCTGAATATGCCCATGGACAGGAGATATAAGGATAAAGAAAACCGCAGTTAAAATGATTCCGAACAACCAGGCACAGAGCAGAATTGAATATGACCCGAGGATTCCTTCGCCTACCATTGCAACAGCTATTGACACATTGCAGATCAAATACAAGAGTATGCTTCAATGACTTGGTATTGACCCTATCTATACAGGCTGGGTAAGAAATGAAAACTGGATCTTTCCCTTTTTGACTTGGCTTTACTAGATAAACATTTTTTGAAAAATATTTTTAAACTGAATGCTTAAACACCCCAACCCAATATTTTCCTCATCAAGTGAGCTGAAGTTAATAAATTACAGTGCACATACCAAGAACTGTCTAGACATCTAATGCACACACGACTCCAAATTATCTTCAATTACATCAAAATACAAAAAAAAACAAAAACTGGCCATACCCCTCTACCCATCACTGACTGAATAGCAGGTTCTATTATAGATCTGATAAAAGTGCTTTGCAAGAAACTAGCGTCCATCTTGAGAGTACTGATCAAATTACTGTCTTCAGCTACAGAAACTGGGACTTACTACAGGTCTCTGAACCATGTGGCTCGGAATATTTAAAAAAAAAAAAAAAAAGACATCATATAATTTATACAATAAATGGACGTAAGGTTGGCTTGTGAAACACTTCGAACATTGATAACTCACCCTCCTGAGTAACCTTGTCCTCCACCATAGTTGTCATACGAGTCATAGCCACCACCTGACCCAAAACCCTGAAATAAATCAAATGTATCTAGAATTAGTGTTAACAGGAATGCAAGTCCTTTAAAACATTCATACCCCATTCCAAGACTACGCATATAGCAGAGGGAAGGGGAGCTCTTTGCTACCAAATTCATGAAGGAAGTTCGTCATGGTAAAAGTCCATAATGGTATCAGGGCTGCCAAGTTCACAAAGTCAAAATAAGGGACACTTTTTTTTGGATGTGTGAATATGTGTGTTGGGGGGGGGGGGGGGGGGGGGGGAGACATCACGGATAATCATGACAAGTGGTGATAATGACTTGACAAAGGGAGAATTATGGCTACAAAAAAAAAAAAGCTTATGACCAATTGACAAATAATTTAGCACTATAGTGCCAATGTGACTAGAAAAATGGTTCTTCTTAAGAGTTAATAGTGCCAAAAATATCTGGTCCCTTGGGCAAGGGATCAAATTAAAAAGTTAGCTGTGGAGGCAACGAAACAATTTTTTTTTTTTTTTTAAATATATATATATATATATATATATATATATATATATAATATATATTTTAATCAATTCAGGGAAATGCTGGACATTTTTTACTTAAGCTGGACGGCGGGACACAGCCTCAAAATGCAGGACACTTGGCAGCCCTGTGGTATGGACAGGAATCAGTGGTATCACCAAAGTCTTCCTTCTTGATGGAAGAATAACAATTCAGGTGTGCGTGGAATACATCTTAAATGTACTGTTCTTTGGAGGTCACTGTAATCATGGGTGTAAACACAAACTTGAAAAAAATTCTGAAATTCTGCAAGCTAATTTCAATAGTCTACACATTGACTGTGTGACAAGGTAACTACTTGGCTAAAAATCCAATTGACAGTCCAGGAATGAGATGATAAATGGCCTAGTGATTGTGACAAAATTTGTATGACTTTTGAGTTATAAGTCTCAGAATAAAATCACAAGCATTAGCCCCGTCGACATCTTCACCACAATGTTCAACAGCACCAGTACTACTACCGACCCTAAACCACCAGCATCACTTATGTTGTTGCCATCACCACCGCCAGTATCATCTACCACTGATAATAGAATTAACTGAAATAACCCATTTGTTTATTGGCAAAACAGTCCTTGATTGAAGGCTTAATTGACAAAGATGGTTCTATCTTATTTACCCTCAACAGGTTCTATTTAACAAGTAGAAGCTTAAATGTGACGTCGCGCGACGGTTTGTCACTTTTGAAAGAAAATTAACATTTTCCTACTATTAAAAGTTAACGCTCTGGTGGTGCAATAATGATAAAGCTGACAAAGAGTCGTAATGCTGTCAAGCGATTATTATAAGAATTAAATTAACCGAATTTCCGGCATATGCCAGCGAAATTTCACCCATGCTCATGACTCCCAACTGCACCCAACAGGAAACATAAATGAGCTTTCGTACCAGGAATATAACGAAATAAGTAAATTATGAGTCTGCACAATTGAAACGTGTACAATAAATTCCTTTAACAGGAGGCAATCAATGAAAGTGGAAATAAATTAGAGGCCCAAACAGAAAGGCAACTACCACACCTACCTGAGATCCATATCCATCAAAAGAAGAGCTGTTGGGGACGGTCCCTCGTCCACCTCCTCTGGCAGGGGGAGGGGGTCCACCTCGACCCCTTGGAGCACCCCTAGCAGGTAAAGGAGGACCTCCTCCACGACCACCTCTGGAAAAAATGGAAAACGTTGGGCACAGAGTTTATAAACACAGAACGCATACGACGGATAAAAATATCATCTCCCCCTCCCAAAAAAATAATGAATAAGAAATTCCGACCAATATTTAAATAAGGAGCCGCTCAATCCAAAAATTATATTACAACACGATAGTTACTATAGTTACGTATCATTATATAATATGGTCTTGTAAAAAAAATAAATAATTTTTTAATTAAAAAAACAAAGAGAGAAAAAAAAAAAAAAGAAAAAGAGAGAGAATGTGTTGTGCGTTATGAATTGATTTTTTTTTCCAATCCCTACCCAACATCTATTCATCCAAGGACACCACTGGCCTTGTCACTTTTGACTTTTGGTGACATCCTGTCTAGGCTGACGTCAAAGTCACAAAAATGAGTGTCACCAAAATGTATGCAACTGAGCACAGGTGTCAAAATTTGACACAAGACATGATGGTGATTTTTTCATCCATCTACCGTGGAGCCACCTGAGTGCTTTTCATAGAAAAAGGTTTGACACTGCATAAACAGCGGAACATTTCACAGAAAATCCCAAAATCCCGGAATTCCGCAGAAGATTTTCACCACTGCGCTCAATTGTAAAACCCAATGGTGGGCGGCATGTAATGGTTAAACAAATATTACTTTAATAATAATAATAATAATAATAATAATCTTTATTGTCCAAATTAAAGGCAATTCATGTGAGGTAAACAATGCTCAGTTTGGTTCATGGTATGAACATCAACACATTTACAAATACAGACACAGCCATACACGAACATACACGCTTGCACATTGTTTCTACACGTGTATACAAAAGAAATGAGCGTACATACAAACACATATACATACATACATACATACATACATACATACATACATACATACATGCAGACATACATACAAACCAGCATATCATCGTATATGCATGCCTACATTTCATACATACATACATACATATATACATACACACAGACACACACACAGACAGATAGAACGATACGATATATTTGCTGGGACAGCAGATAACCATATTATAAATATAGTGTCTTATATTAAGAAGAAGATGGCAATGATTGTGATTGATGATGATGATGATGATGATGATGATGATGACTACGATAATGATGATGATGATGATGATGATAACGACGGCGGCAATGTCGATGATGATTCACGACACTGCTTCTCGTTATTTTCATTGGTTGTCTCATTTTTCCACAGAAGATTTGTTAATTAATTTTATGGCGGTTGGAATGAAGGTTGTCTTATGTCGATTTGTCCGACATTTTGCTTCTAGATACCGTCTTCCGGAGCGCAGAAGTTGGAATTTTTCGTTCAGCGGATGCCTCTTTTCGTTGATAATGTTAAAAGATTTCTTCTCAACTGCATTAATATAAGTTATGTCAAGGCTTCTAAGGTCTGTGTTAATTATTTTTGAAGCCTCTCTGAGGGTTCTATGTAGTTTGGATTTTTCTTTTGTTCCACAGCTTCCATACCACGTTGTGATGCCAAACGAAACGATACTCAATATTAATGACTTGTAGATTTGTATCATGGTCTTTCTGTTCACATTGAAAGACCTTAATTTTCTGAGTATATACAAGCGCTGGTTACATTTTTTGATGACATTGTTGGTGTGCGATTCAAATCTTAGACTTATCTATAATTACACCAAGGTATTTAAACGTTTCAACAGTTTCAACCGCCTGATTGTTAATTTTTGTTATTTGTCTTGCTCTTTTTCCTATTTTTCTGTGATCAAACAGTTGTTCCTTTGTTTTTGTTACATTGAGCTCTAGACAGTTATCGGCACACCATTTGCTGAATTTACTAACTTGCTCAGTGTATTTAAATTCGGAGACGGAATCATTGAGCAGGCCGAGTATTGCGGTGTCATCAGCATACTTGATGAGTTGGCAGTTATCAAAGCTAGCCACACAATCGTTTGTATAGAGGATGTAAAGTAGAGGTGAGCTTACACACCCTTGTGGGCATCCGTTTGAAAGAGTTTTTACTGATGATATATTTGAGCCTACTCTGACATGTTGGGGGCGATCGATGAGAAAGTTGTTATACCAGTTGATGAGGTAATGGGGAAGGTTTAGAGCATGCAGTTTACTAATTAATATGTTGGATTTCATGGCATTAAAGGCAGACGAAAAATCGACGTATAGGATTCGGCAGTAGTTGGCGGGTGAAACATCCAAGTGATTTGATATTGAATGCATCACTGTGAGGAGTGCGTCTTCCACACTAAGATTTTGTTGGTAGGCAAACTGATATGGATCAAGTATGTGTTGGTCATATATAAATTGCAACAGCTCTCTTTTCAGAATCTTTTCCAGACATTTCATAATAATTGATGTTAAAGCAACAGGTCTATAATCATTCAGCTGAGTTGGTGGATTCTTTTTGGGTACTGGAATTATAGTCGATGTTTTCCATATAATTGGGATTTTCTGTTCATCTTGACTGACAATTAGAAATAAAACCAGAGAAGAAAAAAAAAACAAACTAACCTTGCAGGTGGGGGTGGTGGGCCAGCCCCTCTTCCCCCACGGAAACCTCCACGGCCTCTGAAAAATAATAAATGATTTAGTTGAGTCATAATAAGAGAATGATGTCAATAAATATACACAAAACCCAAGAACAGGGACAAGTTTAGGGCAGAGAGAGAGAGAGAGAGAGAGAGAGAGAGAGAGAGAGAGAGAGAGAGAGAGAGGAGAGAGAGAGAGAGAGAGAGAGAGAAGAGAGAAGAGAGAAGAGAGAAGAGAGAGGAGAGAGAGAGAGAGAGAGAGAGAGAGAGAGAGAGAGAGAGAGTGTGTACATTCTCATGAATGATGAGATGCGCCTATCTTTAATATTCACAAATGATTAAATACTCCAATGAGACCATCAATTATTCAACTCACCCTCTGTCAGGCATAGGGCCACCTCTGAATCCACCACGACCTCTACCCATAGGACCTCCATTCATTCCATCACCTCCTTCATACATATCATCCATTTGCTGAGGAAGTAAAAAAATTTATACAATAAATAAATTTTAAAATATCAATGTTAGCTATATAACAGTTCATCATAAGAGCAATGGATTAACCATTCTTTAAATGACTGACATGTCCTCTTTAGAACATAATGAGCATTAAAACATGGAATAATGCAGAGAGAGAGAGAGAGAGAGAGAGAGAGAGAGAGAGAAGGAGGAGGAAGAGAGAGAGAGGAGGAGAGAGAGAGAGAAGAGAGAGAGAGAGAGAGAGGAGAGAGAGGAGAGAGAGAGAGAGAGAGAGAGGAGAGAGAGAGAGAGAGAGAGAGAGAGAGAGAGAGAGAGAGAGAGAGAGAGAGAGAGAGAGAGAGAAAACAGCACAGAGCAATTTGCTTTGTGCCATAGCCACATGAAACTGGCTTTTAAAAAAAGGTTACTGTGCGTGTCTGCAAGAACTCAACTACTGCAACCTATTTCATTGACCACACTAACAACTTTTATTTTTTTAAAACTAGTTATCACTGTCTTGTAATGTGACATAAATGTTTGGTCAGTCTCAGGCATAGCCATCTGAAGTGCTTGCCGACCCAAAATAATCAGACCCAGTGTGTGTGAGTATTTATCACAATATGTATGTTGACACAGTAATGAAGGAAATGTATTGCGATGCCTGACAAAACGGTCATTTTGAAAACAGTAGCAATGTTAGTGAGAATGCCATGAATCCTGAGAGAAATAAACCCATGAGGAGTTTAGTGATTGTAATCACAACCTATTCACTGTGTATAATATTGTTAATGTAAACCATTCAAAGATTCACTCATCCCAGACCTTTACGTTTTTCATTTTCCGTAATGAAGAAAAACCCCAAAGTCTACTGTAACCGATGCAAAAAATTCTGCTTAATGTCACTAACAATTCTAGTGTTCGAGCCAATTATCATCAAAATCCATCAGAAGGTTGCGAAGATATCCACACCAACGTATGCGCAAGTTGTGGAATGGACTATAGTGTCTACTATCTATTTCAAGTATAGTGAATAGTGATTTTAAATTTCATGTGTACTCACTGGAATTACAAACTTCTTCAGCTCCCGAGAAGCCTCTGCTATTCTGTGATAAGCATCAACCAGCTCGGCATAACATTCAACAAGTACATGTAAGTCATCTTCCAAATGTGCATATTTACCACCCTCTTTACGCAGATCTTCTTCCTGAAAATAAGCAATATTGATTAAAATGTATTTCAACATTTGTAAAACACACAATGTACAACAGCAGGAATGTAAACCTTCCTCAGACAATTTTATAATAAGTATAAAATCTGTGAAATTCAAGAATGAACTATGGTCTCAACCTAAAATACATAATTTCTAGCTTCATTTATGAACATGTGCTAGAATATTGACTCTAAAATCTTGTTTTGTTATCAGTGAACTGCAGGTTTTCTCCCACTCTGGCCTAAGTTTTAGCAATCATATAAATAATACTGATAAAACGGTCAAAATCAGTAGCAGGGACGGGATGAGTGGCATGTCCTCATTGGAACATAAAGAGCATTAAAACATTTCAACACTTAATACAGGGGTGAGAATGACTGGTCACAAAAAAAAGGAGAAAGCTTTTCAGCAAGTAGACCATGACCCACACATGCGACTATAATAACTTAAAAATTAAAATTTCATTAAAATTTACTGAGATGCAATTCAAAATGTGTCTCGCCGCAAATCCCGAAAACATTTAGAAGAATTTCAAAAATTGAAAGAGTAATTAAAACACTGGTGCTGTGCGTTTAGCCAAAAAGCTCACAACATTCACCATCCCGAAATAATGATCTGACACACAAAACTGGGTGTAACCATAAACATATATTGTTTGATTGTGGTGGTTGTAGTAGTAGTAGTGGACACAGGGATGATGTGGCAGTTTCAAGCGGTGGTGGTAGGGATGATGTAGTGGTTGCTGTAGTAGTGGTTGGGTAAAGATGGCGATTTTGGTGGCAGTTTTTGTTTTTAAGGATTTTACAGAGTTTGCAACACAATTGAGGTCATATCAGCGCCAGTAAAAAGGAAGAAATTGGGATAACAAACACTTCCAGAATCACAATTAACCCCCCTCCCTACCACCCACCCAAAGGAAAATCGTCACATTTGTTACGATGCAGCCAACATTTTTGTCATTCTAATTTCTTTCATGCATCATAATATTTGAACAAAAATGTTTGCTATAGTTAAAGTACATTACCACTGTTGAATAGCTCGTTCAGCAAAAAGAAAATGTATAGCAAAAACAAACAGATTTTGTGTTTGAGTGAAATAAATATATTTTTGTATAGGTTGAGTGTGAAGTTTTTTGAGGGAAAATCCGGAAAATGGCCGGTAAGGAGAGTTAAAGCACCCAAGTAAAGGTAAGACAACAGGGAATTGGTTCAAATAAGAAACAGATGTAGATTCCAAGAGCATACTATCAAAGTACTTAGTTTGAGATCACCTTAAAGTCTCATCCAGACAAGCACAGGTCCATACTAAGAGGAATACACCCAAACGTCTACAAATCATATGTAATATGTAAACAATAACATAATAGTGCATAACAGAGTGATTTACAACGAAAAATATCTATACATTTGATTGTTTCCCTCTCAGCAAGAGCATCCGGTCAGGGTCAAGACAAAACCAAGTAATTCCACTCCAAGACAAAGACAGAAAGCAAGTTAGAAAACAAATATAGGGGGATAGAAGACATAAGTCCCTCCCTGCCCACTATGGGTGGTCAGGAACCTCACTCAGAGGTTGTGGTAGGAATGATGAAGCGGTGATAGTTGTATTAGTGTAATAGTGATGGTAGGGATGACGAAGTGGTGATAGTTGTAGTAGTGGCAGTATGGATGATGCGACTGTTGTATTAGTGGTGGCAGGGATGATGTGGAGGTGGTTGTAGTAGCGGTGGTTGGGGTGATGATTTAGTGGTGGCAATAGTAGGGATGACGATGTAGTGGCTGTGGTCATTTATTCATATTAAAAATAAAGGCGGAATTGTGATGGTGATAGACAGAGATGAACCACCATTTAGGCGGAAAAGGCAGAAGACTCTCAGCCCTGTTAATATTATATATGACAAATGAAAAGAAAAAAAAAAATGAGACCAACCCGCACAATACTTTTTATAAAAAACAAAACTGATAGTTCAGATACAGGAGTTTTATCTACATCAGAAACAAACAAGACCAACAATAAAAATCCCCTTCTTCAGGATAAATGTGCTTACCTTATCTTTGTCTCTCATAGAACCTCTGCCCATGATTGCCATTTTACAGCCAGTCTGTTCCTGAAGAGCCTTTAAAGTCTGGCCCTTGGGCCCAAGGAGCTTACCAACAAAATTGTACTGAAAAGAGAAATTTTAGTTTGAAAATAATCAAAGAGCCAACCTTAAAAACGTTTTCCGACATGTAAACAATTCTCCAGAAGAAAAAGAAGGAAATGCTCCACTGTTATCAAAGCTGTTTTACCAATATGTCGACCTCAATATATGTAAAGGTGTTTGTCAAAAAGGATAAGGTTTGGGGGAATTTTACAAACTGATACTGTAACCCTTCAGTCATCTCATTGCCTGCCGCTGGGAATATTGGAGGTAAATAATTCTTATAACAAGTTTGTAAGGGAGAAAATTTTTTAAGGTCAATTTTTTTAGGAAATTATTTCATGAAGCAATGTGAACAAACCAAATAGCTTTTGCAATGAATCATTGAGAATGCCAAGAAATATGAGAAAAACTAAAAATTACACACTACAGTATGATAGAAAGGGGAACAAAGCATACAAATACGCTTTTGTTGTACAGTTGGCAGCCCGGGTAAATATAATTAGTATGAAAAACTATGGCGAGAAAATTGATAAAAATATGTTCTCATCCTGAAAGTAGGGATGATGGCGATTAGGATATAATTCCCAACAATTTGGCAAATTAAACTTCAAAAGATCATCTTTCGATGGTCAAATGCATAAAATGTACCTTCTTTGAAACTTTCAAAATTAGGGTTTTCTTTTTTATAAGTACAGAAATATAATTCAAATTGCTTTGTCAAACTTCTTCACTTCTCCAATGGCTAGTGGTTAAAATATATGATCTAGGAGGCCAATAGGATTTGGGGGTGAGAGAGAGACAGAACTGTAAAAAATCTTACGAAAAACAAAACTACTCACCCTTGGAAATTCTGTTACCGGAAGTCTAATTTTTATGGATATTTTTTGTGGTCTTTCATGGTGCAGATCAAGGAAGGGAATGGCAGAGGATGCCTTTTTGTTATGAGGAATCTCATCTTCTCCTTTATTCAACCGTTCAATTTCTGAGGAAAATAAAAAATTACAAAGCAATGAATTTTGCTTTATCTTAAGAATTAATAATATAAATGTCACAATATTCCGCATAGTATCTAATGGTCAATCAGACTGCAAACCAGTTATTGGAATGAGTTCACTTTTTATTGTCCTTTTCTTTTAATCATCTACTAATAGGAATGTCTTTGACTTTGGTATTCAAATATGTAGTAAAACGAACCTTTGTAAATAATGATAAAACCAGGAGTATTAGAATTAGAATCAATGCCAAGGACCGTGACCTTGTTTT
This sequence comes from Berghia stephanieae, assembly GCF_034508935.2. NCBI lineage: Eukaryota > Metazoa > Mollusca > Gastropoda > Nudibranchia > Aeolidiidae > Berghia > Berghia stephanieae. The sequence continues at coordinate 16,788,123 of NC_088360.1, read as the reverse complement.
TGTTATTAATGCGCTTGACTTACAACACATTGAGATCGTATGTCAGCGCCAGCAAAAAAAAAATGGAATAGAAAGAAGGTTAGTTAAAGGTACTAGTACTAGGTTTTATCTTCTCTCATGGTCAGTTGAGGGAATATTATTTGAGTTGTTTCCCTTTGTAGGAGCTTTCGGTAGGCCTCCCAATGCTTCTATGATGACAAATCGAATAAACACATAACAGATCAACGGTGAAAATACAAATTGAAAAAAGACTGGGGATCAGGCCTGTAAATGGTTGGTGAAAAATTGTCAGAACTTTTTGAACACGCGAAAATAGAAACAACAGGACAAAAATATGGACACAACACAGACATGACACATCAATTGACTAGTCAAATCATGTCACTTTCCCCTACTTAGTTATAACGAGGTCATTTTATGGTACCAAAAAAAAAAATCCCAATTATTTGAGGGCCCAGGTCTGAGTTAGTTGTAAAATAAAAGGAAGAGAACAATTCCTACCCTTTTGAAGGATGTGTATCTTCGCTCCTGTTTGTGTTAAAAGTTTACGCTGATTCTTTCGTTTATTTGGATAATTCTTATAGAAGAAGAAGAGGAAAAAGAAGAAGAAGAAAAGGTTGTGCGGTCGTGTGAGAGCTTTCGAAGAAGAATATATATTTCGAATAAAAATAATTATTTCACATTATTTATTTTCCGTCTCACATCCGGACGGAACCAATGAAACATAGAGACTGAGAAATAAGAATCGGAGATATGCATGTGTGTCCGTAGCAAAATAGAGATACATTCCAGTCGGGTTCGACACACTGCTGTGTGTGCGTTATTTACTGACTAGGTGTGTGTGTGTGTGAAGACGACTAGCACGAAATTCGCGACCTCTCTCTCGCTGGCTATGGCACAGTAGCCAGGCAGTGAATACATCCACAGCTAGCCGAGCGTGTAGGTGTGGCATAATATTATGGTCCTAATATTATAGCCTTTGTTTTGTTTTGTCTTTGATGCGACAAATAATTTTTTTGTTTGTTTTGTTTTTTTAAGTCGGCATTTGAAACGGAATAAAAATCTTATTTTCTTTTTTATTGGTTCATTTCTTTGACGTTACGAATTTTATTTTTACTATTATTTCTTTTGTTTTTTTTTTAGCACTTAGGTATAGAGCAAAATCGTACCTACTGTCGGAAATCCGACAATAGACGGAAGATTTACAGGCCTGTGGGGATGTGTAGGAGCTTTCGGTATCGGTAGGCCTCCCACTGAAAGAAATGCTATCGCTAGGAGCCTCCCCTCTCGTTTACCCTTGGCCTTATTATTATTACCTTAGACTTACGAGTTAGAGACTAAGACTTAGAGTTAGAGACATAACATAACTATAGAGAACGGTGAGCTTTGGGACGGTCTCCCAAACAAATATGCATCTTCAAATATAAACTGCCTTTGCCTTTGAAGGTAGGAGTTAATTTCTACTTAAATTCATCGTGGACAAGTTTAATTTACAGGTGCAAATGATGGTTCCAGCGGCCCCTGACTAGAGAGCTGAGCCGGTGTTACCAATACTTAGCTTCTATAACCAGGACAAATCATTCGTTTGGACAGAAAAATAAATAAAAACTTACCGCCTACCGTCAAAAGCAGTTTAGATTTGAAGATGCATTTGTTTTCTATCAAAAAACATTTGGTAATGGACAATCCTTGATGAATTTCAAAAGTTGTGTTGAAATTATATCCTAATTGTTTTCATGTTTAATTCCTCGCGAAATCGTGTGGGCCCCGTTTCTGTTATCAAGGTTCCGCCTAGCCAGGCAGGGTTGCCAGATCATTTTTGAGTAAGAGACCAAACTAGCTATGGCAAGAAGCCAGATTCCTCGGCAGGAGCCCAAATACCACCAAACCCACCTTAGCCTCGCGAAAACTCTTTAGATTTGTTAAACAATTTAGATAGGATAAGGAAAATTCGTATATATAGAAGCATTAGCAAATGCAATCTGTGGCGTTAGCACGTGTTGCATTTAGATATTTAGATTGCCAAATAAAAGTTTTACCGGTACCAGAGTAAAACGATATAACGGGGAAAGTCACAGGAAGCCAAAAAGTTGGTTACAGGAGGCCAAGTGGCCAAACCAAATTTTGGCCACCAGGAGGCCAAACTAGCAACCCTGGCCCCAGGTTTTTAAAATAGGCACTTTGATAACTCCAGTCCAGTGGCCGCCGATAGGCTCATTGTAAGGTGAAACTCGTTTTTTGGAACTTTATATTTGACCCTTCACCGTGTTGGTCACCATGGCGTTATTTGTGAACCTATGTGACTAATTTTGGTATCATTATAAAGGGCACAAAACAAGCTTTCTAACGGTGTATTTCATTCTCAATTCCTGATTGTATTTCTCAGAAAACTTATGTAATAAAAATTTATAAATTTTTGAATTATAAGAACTTTTTTAATTATGGGATACATTTTAATTATACTTCATACATCGATAGACAATTAATTGAAGAATATCTCTGCCAAATTTCATCAAAATTGATACTCTCGCTCATTATTTTATTTTTCCCGCGACCAACCCCACTTTTTAGGACAAAAACCTCATATTTTTTTCCATTTTCATTTATCCTTAATTTTTTCCATACTTTCCATACATGAAAATGATTTATATGAAAATAAAGCTTATTTTCTGACCTTTAAAATGATATCTAACACTTGCCATTTATTTTTTAATTGAAACAAAATTACTGAAAACAATAAGTGGGCCATGTTGACTGCAAGACTCAAAATATCCCGATCGTCGCGAGATGCTGGTTTTGAGGCAGTAGTGAGATCACAGATTCTCTCTGTAAAGTTGACAAAAAATTTCAGTAGAAAAATATAAATAACTCTGGAACCGTAGGTCGTAGAGAAACAAATAAGGTATCAAATTTTATGTTTTTTCAAGTCCCATCCCCCTGACTGAGTCAAATCAAGATATTTTGAGTTTGAAAATTTTATCAAAGTGCCTATTTAAAAAAGTTTATTGGGAAAAAGATACGGAACAAAGTGTCCATAGATAGGTATGCAATTTGGTGCATTAGTGCAGTAAAAAGGCCTTTTTTTCTTTTATTCAATAAACTTGACTGCTGGTGGACCTTAGGCCTCTCTACAAGTCCAAGAAATAATACTCACTTTTTCTCTGCTCCAACGAAAATATCTACCCCCTACCGGTCTAATTATTTGTAGCAGACGACAAATTTCTCAAAACGGTCACGTGACACTGTAAAAACAACACAGGAAGTCCATGAAAGCTTATTTACGGCATTTCCTTTGAACCGTGTAAACAACAAAATTTCGTTTTCATTCGACTCAACGGGTCAGATTGGCCGGTATTTTTTAACGAACTAAAGTTCTGAAAAATCAAAATGTTTCTTAGAAAGGTGAAAGATGCTAGTTTTTGAAACAGAGGTAGGTTTTTAAAAAAAATCTTTATATTTTACGTGAATGCATGCTCAAGACGAGTTGGACGTGCAGCGGAGGTTGGTCGGCCAAAGGCGAGGCTCTCTAGTGACTAGTGAAATATACCGACAAAAGTCAAAGTCAAAGACAAAGACAAAAAGACAAGCAGTGTCAAAATTCAGTTTAACGCTACCCATCCCATAAACTTAGGAGAAAATCAAATTACGTCACGAATTGCCTCACCAATGTACAAATGTGCTGTTAATAATACCACGTGTTAGCAAAAGCAACATGAAACCAAATATATAAGAGTAAAAAGGGTAAAAATAAAAACGAGCACGCGGGGACCGGCATGGGAGAAGTGGGGGTAGGGGTGGGGTGACTGTCACAAATCACATCATCAAACAGACGACCGTGGAGTGATTATACAGATTATGGGGTAGAAAAATCATACCTTGAGCGATTAGCCTGCTAGCATGTGAATTTGGATCAGTTTGTTTGCTTTCATGTTCAAGTTCTTCACGATATCCGCCGGTCTGCGCCATGTTTTCCTCCTTCCCGATGTAGTGGTCCATTGTGAAATGAAAGAAATATTACGGATCGATACCTTATTACCGCCGATTTTTACTAATCTTACAGTGTACTCGATATCTCTACCAAATGTTTCATTTTTAAAGTCGATATTCTCTCCCAAACAATGACCAAAAAAGAGTCTGATTGGTGGTTATTATAAAATTTGTGTCAGGATCTACTTTTTAGAAAAAAAATAGTACCATGATATTAGGACAGTTTTGTTAGAAATAGTATAAAAGTCACGCTTTATTTAGTTTGATAGAGGTAATTTGATAGGATTTATTGAGTGAAGGCCATAGAAAAATCTGAAAATATAACATATCTTTCATCAAAGAAGAGGCTTCTTGATACAAAAATTCATAACTAATGACTTTTCACTTCGGCAGTTTCTTCATGTACCGTTTCGTGGCCGTAATGAAATGGGCACTAATGGATAGATAAACGATACTTACCAAAGTTGAAGTTTGTCTGTTATTCATTCACACTGGTCGATTGTGAATTCATTTGAGTGATGAACTTCCCAGCCACCAATCACACTTTAAATTTTGAGCGGGCTACTATATGAGCCCAGATACTACCCAACTCTAACATAAACTGCTCATGGATTGTATGAAGATAATATAAATCTATCAACAGAACTAGAGGGGAGGGTATATTATGATAATTATGGTAAGGAAGGGCAAATGAATTCACAATCGACCAGTGTTGTAGAATAACAGACAAACTTCAACGTTGGTAAGTATCGTTTATCTATCCATTCTACAACACAATTGGTCGAATTGTGAATTCATATGAGACTTCAAAGTCATATAGTAGCACGCGATGTAAAACGATGAAAAGCCAGAAAATATTATCGCTTCAAGACTAACTAAATGAATCGTAAAATATAATGAAATATCCGCTACATAAGTACTTAATTAGTCCAAATCAACGAATCCATTGCATACCACCCTTTGTGGCAATAGGGTAAGGTCTGTTATACTAAGAGAGTAATTGATAACCCGAGTTACACATGCATGCACCCTACAGAAACACCTAAACTGTAGCTTCCGTAAAATAGCCTGACTCTACCAAATATTTCAGTCAAAAGTCAAGGCCATGGTCATACCACCAAAAGTGAACAAATCGTTGATTTTATACAACAGTTCAACCAACAGGGTAGTATTTATGTTCCCTGGCCACTCCTAACAACAAAACACCAGTCGACGCAATTGTCTTAAATGACGTCAAAAGTACATGGGAGTCGGACTATAATAATCATTCCAGTAACACCACAAGCTAATAATATAAGTCAAACATTAGCACGTAGCAGCGATGATGGCACGTAGACAACAAGCAAGTGTAGAATTGACCATTCGTGTATCGACAATACGATCAACTTAACTAATTTATTCACTACCAATCGTTATTCGAGTACTTACTCACTTTTAGCCCAAATAAAATGACAAATGGCCCTAACGTTGTTTAGCCTTTGCATCATTAATGTTTTGATTTTGTTACCTACGTTTGCATATTATATAAACAACTTGTGAAATATTTTTCCCCCTAGCTTCTTGTTTAATTTTCGTCATTAAATATACTTTTTTTTTTTAAATCAAAACATTCATTTTATAACCTTTAAATTATTTACAACAGATCGGATGTTCAAATCATTACTCTCAACTCCAACCATTCCAGTCATATTCTATTTATTTATGCCTCGATTATGAGTGTATCACATGTCTGTTAAGACGTTTCAGCCTAGGCAAAAGAAAAGATTAATCCTTAATCTATTTATTTTTGTTCGCGTACCAATCAGTTCTGAATTCATGTCTGGCTAGAGGAGGGGGGGGGGGGATGTCATTGAAAGGGGCTCGGACCCGCCTCAACCGGGTATAGTTACATAATGCCAAACAGGATTTCCAGATTAAAAGTAATTGTAAAATAAAAATACATATATAACATCGTGATCAATACATAAAAATAAATTTTGCATATATATATATATATATATATATATATATATATATATATATATATATATATATATATATATATAGTTTCGCGTCTATGTAGGAGAAGAGGCGAGTAGGTAAAGACAAATAGAAGTCAAATAGTTTTACCAAAAGACAGAAGTCACCCTGTTATACATGGGTTCAGTTCCTGCCAACTCGACAGAAAGTAATAAAGTTTTAAGGTTAAAGAAATAGGTAGTAGTAGTAGTAGTAGTAGTAGTAGTAGTAGTAGTAGTAGTAGTAGTAGTAGTAGTAGTAGTAGTAGTAGTAGTTGTAGTAGTAGTAGTAGTAGTAGTAGTAGTAGTAGTAGTAGTAGTAGTAGTAGTAGTGATGGTAGATGTGGCACGTTATAAAGGAATAGATCAGGTTCATAAGATAAGTATTAATCCTCGTTAAAGCAGAAATACTTTAATATAAATCAATAGAATGGCCTCACACAATAACACGTTTACACACAATCAAACAAAAGTTTAATAGTAGGCTTTTAATTAAAGTTAGGATATGGGTAAGTTAATTTTTCATAATTTCTCGGTCGGTTGCTCAGTTTAATTTTAATTGTTCTCAGGGACGGCTGGTAATAATGGGCAGGGTGGGCAAATACCAGCCTGTTTTTTCAAGTTATATGCTGTATTACCAGGTCCGAAATAATCAAATTTAAATTAGATAATTTCAAAAGTTACTACTTAAACTTAATACTTCATACTGAAATCAATTTGTGTGTATCTTTGATAGATTGCGAATCACCACGCACCCCGTAATGCATAAACCAGGATGCGCCCCTGTTCTTTTTATCACCCCCCCCCCCCCCCCCCCAACCACTCCACTCCACTCCGCCCACATCGTCATCTCATCGTCACGTCGCCTGACGGTGATTTTGCTGTCTGGCCTCTCTAGTACTAGGTCGGGCTAATTCAAATGAGCCCACCTTATTAACCAGTGTACACTAAATAGAGATTTTGGCAAACGAACTTTTTCTTATTTATTGCCTTACTTGTGCTGGGAAGGTTCCAGTATTGAATTAAATTTATTAATTTACTAATATTATATCAATTTAGTATTAGTTTGTGTTGTTTTAATATATTTGTTTATCCATTTAAATTATTTCTCTTTTTTTTTTCCCTCGTTTTCTTTAGTGTTTCTCAAAACTCATTTATTTAAATTGTTTTCTTATTTGTTTTTTGTTGTTGTTGTTGTTTTTTGTTGTTGTTTTTTGTTTTGTTTTTTAACAAATTAATTTGTTAATTCTTTTTTTTAAATTATTCTTAAAGTAATTACCGCAGTATTTTTATTGCCAGACTAAATAATTTTGCAAAACAATGTATTTTCTATTGTATTCCCTCTAATAAAACAAAACACTTTTATTCAAAAGTCACGACTAAATAAATATATAAAATACAACCACCATTTTGGTTTTCTCAACAATTGAATTAGTATACGAGAAATACTCTTCTGAGTAAGGAGATAGTTGAATTCTAAGTTATAGAGACCTTTAAAGGAAGGGTGGGCAGATTCCGTACTTGCCCGTCCTGAAGCTAATACACACATAAGATGGTTCGCGATGAAGAGGCGGGAAGCAAGGGATTGGTTGGGTAAGGAGCAAAGATAACACGGTAATTATTGTGACGATAGTCAAACGAATACATGAGGAGAGATTGGTAACATTATTTTGTCTTAATTATATTGTATGAAGTATTGGCGAAAGCCTAATATTAAATAAACGTTGTTTTTGTTTGTCTTATTTTGACTATGGAACTGATACTGATACTTGTCATAGCAGACCTGCCTACTTTAGATAGGAAAATAAAAATCGTAGTTTTCAGGGCTAATAAAATCGTAGATATTTTAACTACCCTTTAAAAAAATCACCGGAATTTTCGTCTGTTTTGATAGATATCAAATTTTAAAAAACGAGAAAAAATAATTGGAAACGTAATAATGATGGTGATGGTGGTATAGTGGTAGCGGTGGTGGTAGTAGTAATGATGATGGTTATATTATTATTATTATTTATTATTATTATTATTATTATTATTATTATTATTATTATTATTATTATTATTATTATATTATTATTATTAATTATTATTATTATTATTATTATTATTATTATTATTATTATTATTATTATATATTATTATTATTGTTATTATTATTATTAATATTATTATTATTATTATTATTATTATTATTATTATATATTATTATTATTTTATTATTATATTATTATCATTGTTATTATTATTGTACGTATTGGTGGTATTACTATTGTTGTATTTTTTTTTTTGGTGGTTATTAATGGTATCAGTTTATTGTTTGGTCCCATTTGCCATTATTTTCCACTTTCATGTATGTGGTCATCAAATTGTATGATTAATTGGCGAAAGCCTAAGATTGAATAAATTTTGTAATATCGTATGGTAACCATCATTGTCGACGACATCGTCGTTGTCATCATAATCATCATCATCATCATCATCATCATCATCATCATCATCATCATCATCATCATCATCATCATTAACAACAACAACAACAACAACAACAATATTAACAACAAGTACAACAATAGCAATAAAAACAATATCAACATCATCATACAATTTCCGTCATCGTCTCCACAACTATCATTCTAACCAACAGCACCACCAAAACCACTACCATAATTACCCCTCACCGCCTCGTCTTCCTCCTCCTCCTCCACCACCACCATCACCGCTACCACTATTCCAACCACTACCACCACCGGCACAATCATTCTGACCACCAAGACAGCAGTAAAAATTATGCAATTTGAGCTCTGAATGAAACTCGAGTCATATCGCTGTTGTTGCTTCTCCATGAAAACTTTGAGGTTACTACATACTACTGAAAACCAGAATATGTAAAAGCAATATTAATATCGCCGTTGAGGGATTAAAGCATCTCTTTAATTTTTGGAGTGAAGGAAATGGACTTGTATTGTCAAGGTGTTGTCGCATTATGTCTCGTCGCTTTATTTTTTAGTTGTATTCTCTTTCGTGATTCATTTTTGATTACGTTTGGAAGAATTAAAATCTACTGGTATTGTCATTTCATTGTGAATGTGATTATTGGTGGTTGAAATATTTTTTGTTTAAAGGCGAAAAAAAAAATCAAAAAAAATTTTTATTAAAAAAAAAAACAAAAAAATAAAAAATAAAAAATATATATCATATATATATATATATATATATATATATATATATATATATATATATATATATATATATATATATATATATATATGACCGAATCCTCTTTGCCCCACCACTGTAAATAGGCTAGAACCGCCACTGATTGTTCTTAACTTATTTGTTGAGATCGTCCATTTTGCTGGTTCAGTTTGTGGATGGTTTCTTTGTCATTCTTTAGTTGCGCCGAAACCCTCCTTTGTTTAGTGAGTAACTAGATCCTCATCCAGTGGGTAATCAGATGGTAAGGAACAAAATGGTCGATTAATGGGTGACCAGATCTGCGAATATACAGGAGCAAAACTTTTACTGGTTGCAAAACCTTGTGTTCCTAATGACAAATGATATTGAAAGGATTTCAATTAACAACACCACTGATCTCATTCTCATTTAATATATAGTAATGATAATAATAATTATTATTAATAGTAGCCCTCACGGGATACAATGAGGTTAGTGGGATGGGGAAAGATAAGTAAGCAATGAGAGCATAAGAATCAATACATATTACTATAGCACATGAGCGATACACATTTACAAAATGTAATTCATGTAAATGTAATTAATTCGTTTGAAAGGCATACATAGATACAATTATATATACATATATAGATACTAAATATAGAGAGTGAATGAAATATTTGTGTTTATAATAACACGAGTTATCGATTTTTGTTATCTTAGGATGTGTCTACTTACGGTCCAGTCGAAAACACTATATCAATTATTACTCACTAAACATACTATTTTAAATGCCATTAATTAATCATAACACATGTCCACAGCTAACAGATGGATGTAAGTAATCCGTACCCTCCTTCGGATATTCCGCTAAATATGATGTCGAGTATTGATCACAATGGCACCCAGTTCTTGAGTTTAAAAAATGATAGAAAGAACGAGGTGGCTTATGCATTTCTCTTTTATCTCAAAATGGTCGGAGTAGAGTCAATCGCTGGACCCAATTATGTTCCTGGAATTTTTATATAATAGTACTTATTGATTTTTATTGATCCAATCACATTTTCGAGTTTTAGACACGAGTTTTGACTGATCAATTCAGGTGGGATATTCAAGGAGTCATTGTGTGTGCGGCTATGTAGTCTTGTGGTATGACACTCGCTTTCGAATCGTAAGGTCCTGGTTTCGAGCCTCGCTCGGCGCATAGTTGAGTACTTGGAAAAGGCTTTTTACTCACATTATCTTACCATACTCAGGTGTAAAATGAGTACCTGGTCGTTAACAGTGTTGTCTTTGTCGAAAAAAAAAATTGTAATATCGCCTAACAGGCGTCATGTCTCGTTCTATATACTACGTTTTGCTGTTGGTCAGGGACCCTTTGTAAAGCGCTTTGAGCACGTTTAGTGGATATTGCGCTATATAACCGCTCATTTTTTGTTTGTTTTGTTTTGTTATTTCTGCGTAATCTTAGATAGAATTGGATACTTTTGTTGCCATTATCAACGTAATTACGAGCGGGCAGTGTTGGTCGCGGCCCGGCCTTTTGATCGGTAGCGTCGATGGTGGCCAATGCAGGCGCCTGGCATAATTTCTTGTCTCTCGGCTTGTCTGCTAAGATACACATAAAAGTGGAAATAAATCATAATTTTCTTATCCCTCTGCTGTTAATTCGTGGCATAATCTGATAAATATTTCACTTGAATTGCTAATTTTGCAGTTAGCATTTTTGTGTATTGGTGTTAATTTTTTTTTTTAGAATAGAAGAACATATCTGATTTTCTT
>NC_088360.1:16762183-16767183 GCF_034508935.2 Berghia stephanieae | reverse complement strand
GTAAGCGTTTTCATTGGCTATGAGGACACTTTTCATAATTTGGTAGATTAACTAGCAGTTTCATCGGACCAGGAATTTCAACGTCGCTCTGCAGGTGTTTTTGCTAAATTTTTTTTGGCGCTATAGAGAGTATTTTATTACTAACAATATAGAAGGGGAAAATCGTGACCTGGCCACCATGTCACTTTTGAGGGAATGTCGCTATAACGATTGTCGTAATAGAGAGGTTGCACTGCAGAAGAAAAGCATTCCCAGTCGACAGTCTACCATGCCTGACAAGATCCCCTCATACCTTCCGAATGGACAATTATTACTCAAGTGCAATGTCCAAAGATATCAAAACGTCTCAACAATTTGAAATATAATTATTCGATGGGAATAATATGGACAAGCGTTTAACTGCAGCCTAAATAATCAAGATAAATAAATGAAAAGATAAATAAATGAATGAATGAATGAATAAATAAATAAATAAATAAATAAATAAATAAATAAATAAATAAATAAATAAATAAATAAATGAATAAATGAATGAATGAAGGAATAAATTAATAAATAAATAAATAGATAAATAAATGATAAAACCATAGTTTGGATTGTGTAGAAGATTATTTCAATTTGGAGGTTTGTATAATTTCTCCCATATGTCTTATAAAGGTATCGGTTTCCTATATTCCCGCTTAAATTTAAATGCCACGTTTGGGAATATTATTCAGAAAATCAACACGTTCACTAAGACATCGATAGTCGAGCGAGTCATGGTCTTGTCTTTCGACAAAGTCAAGTAACAAAGAATTTGGCATATAAGTAGATAGAGTTCAATGATAACAAAACAACTTACCCGACGCTGTGTCCTTGGGTGAGACTCATTTAACACAAAACAGATCGCCTGACTCAGATGTGATTGAATACCTGGCTCTTGGTCGTGGCGAATCAACAGATTCCGCGGAAATTTTGAGGATTTATAAAACATTTTAAAAAAACGAATTAAGCATTTCGAAACCGTAAAAACGCCGATTTTTATAATTTTAACTGTTCATTTAAATGTTCATCTTTACTTAAACTTTCCTTCACAAGATTCATAATTTCTTTTGTTCTTTCTCTTTATTCTTTTCTTCAACAGTATACTTCTAATGAAGAAAACATCAAGACAACAACAATTCATAAAGACGAATGAAAATATTTTTTGGGGGAGATCTTAAAGTGATGCAGTCCGTCACAACCATCGTAAAAATCTACGAATTTGGCGTAGAAAATACAACTTTCATCGTAACCTATTTATTTTACAACATGTGTTGAAATATGAATATGAATGGTGATCAAATAAAGAAAGAGACTAATTTCCAATTCACAAATGGCAATCTATGATCTATGGGCTGATAAAAAGTTTCAGTTAAAATGTAAGATGTTTGAACAAAGACCCCATACAAAAACACATAACTTAAGATTCGTATTCCATGTATTTATATTGCCAATATATTAAAAATAACTCTCCTTCCCATACCATCACACAACGTGAAGAGATGTTATGTACGAGTATATTAAAATTTTCTCATTAAATTAATAAGCTGTGTTTTTGTGATTTTTTCTCTCCTAAAATGATATTAACTTATTACTTGATTAATAATTAATTGATTACTTGTAATTGTTGTTTACATCGTTGTAATTACTCTTAATGGTGTTGTTATTTTTACTATTGCTGCTGCTGTTGTTGTTGTTGCTGATGATGATGATGATGATGATGATGATTATGATGATGAGGAGGAGGAGGAGGAGGATGATAGTGATGACAAGATGATGATGATGTTGAGGATGATGAGGAAGATGATGATAATGATTGTGATGATGATGATGATGATGATGATGATGATTATGAGATTGTGATGACGAGATGATGATGATGATGATGATGATGAGATAGTGATGACGAGATGATGATGATGATGATGATGAGATAGTGATGACGAGATGATGATGATGATGATGATGATGATGATGATGATAATGATGATGATGATAGTGGTGGTGGTGGTGGTAGTGGTCAAGTCGTTGTTTTTATGGTGTCAGTAGCTCATCGTCGCGGTGCCACGTCTTCTAACACAATTCAAGCGATGCTGAGCATGGTCGGTCAGTGACGGGAGAAATGTTTTATTGTTCATAAAAGTGCTGAGAATGGGCATAAATGAAGCATTGTGAAGCGCATTAAGTTGTAACACACTGTATGGGCACCTGGTATAACTACAAATGACGTCTATCTTTTACGTCATGGCACAAGCCAGAATGGGGAAGAGCTCAGCTGGTCGCTGGTCCGGACCAGTAAGTAAGACGCGGGTGTTAATCGCTGCGAAACCGTGAAAATATGCTAATAGGAGTGTATTTGCTTTATGTGTGCGGCTTTGTGGTGTTGTGGAATGACACTCGCCCTCGATCCAGTAGGTTCCGAGTTCGAATCCCTCTTTGAGCTGTGCAAAGTTGAGACCTTTGAAAAGGCCTACATTCTTAATGTGATTGCATCTTACATCCTATAAAATCGTCTTATGAGACTAACTGTTGTTCTGGAAGCCATATAAAAACATTTAAAAAATATGTTGCTAAATTACTCTAGTCGATGGCAAAGTGAAATCCTGATGAAATTAACCCCCCTGGACCTGAAAGATTGGTCGACATTAAACAAGGTTGACTTGTCCACAATCAATGGAACGCACTTAGACTTAGATAAAGAACCGAGCAACAAGAGGTGTTGACTTTAAGCGGAAGTTGACTTTAAAGAGTGTTGGCTTTATACGAATTCCACTGTATTTGAAAACATCATAACTAAATTATCTGTTCCTGTCAGAGAAGTGCATAGCAGCTCTCATCTATAGGGAATGAGATTAGCGGAAGAGTAGCGTCCCTTGATTGGACGTCACCTTACAGAGAGAACGTCAATTTGGTTTTGAAGTGTCTCAAGCCGCTTTCACCGGAAGCGAGGACGAGAGACGCATGCGCACAACCAACATGACGTTCTCTCTCTAATAACTTTCCGCCGGTGACGTCACAGACTATGGGTGACGTCCAATCAAGGGACGATACTCTTCCGCTAATCTCATTCCCTATAAAGATCTGAGAGACATTACTAAAGCATGTTTCACTGATGGGTTTAATGTGAGACTTTTTTATATGATAGAATGTCCGCCAAATATTCTCAAAGGGGTTTACGTGTACGAGGGCTCAAAGCCGACAGCAGCATTCAACATAATATGGGACAAAATATGACGCTTGCACAGCCATCTAGAAAACATTACTTCAATATTTAAATAATGGATTCAATGGGAGCTTATATACGAGGGCTCTTTCGGAAATAACCGAAAAATGCCCATTGCTCAGCAACCAGTGGAGATTTTTTAATTCTGTAAACGACATGATATTCCTTATCTCCTTACGGATATTCCCAGAAATTATGAAGTGCATCATTTTGCACAATGAATTTCTAGACGATTTTAAAGATGGCGGCCCACCTTGAAACTTGGTCAAAGGAGGAAATCAGAGCTGTCATACGTTTTTTGAACGCCAAAAGTCTGAATCCTACCGAAATTCATAAAGAACTTCAGAGTGTATATGGTGAGCATGTTATAAGCCGTACACAAGTCTATCACTGGTGTAATTTGTTTGAAGCCGGCCATTCCGACTTGACAGACATGAAGGGAGAGGGCGTTCGATAACTGCGACGTCAGAAGCCAATGTGAAGCGAGTTGATGAGCTTATTCGTCAAGACAGGAGGTTGAAACTTCATGAAATCGCAAGCAGTCTTGAAATTTCGGAAACTTCTGCCCATAGAATTGTATTTGATGAACTTGGCTACAGAAAAGTCAGCGCAAGATGGGTTCCTAAGCAATTGGCAGACAATCATAAAGAACAAAGATTGGACATCTACAGGGAACTTTTGAGAAGAAGCAAGAGCTCATGCAGGGTTCACGGGCATACTGCTAACGCCGGCGGAGACTTTCTAGGGTACGATGTGACTTTTCTTGACAGCATAGTCACCGGTGATGAGACTTGGTTGCACCATTGCACTCCAGAAACAAAGCAAGATTCGATGACATGGAAACATCCATCCTCACCTGTCGCGAAGAAATTCAAAGTCATGCGGTCAGCAAAGAAAATAATGGGAACTGTTTTCTGGGACAGTCGTGGTGTTATTCTGTTCGAAACCTTACAACCTGGAGAAACAATCAATGCTGCAAGGTACATGCCAAACTCTTGACAAGCTTAGGGAGGCCATTCGCAGAAAGCGCCCAGGGCAGTTGACCAACGGGGTCATTTTGCAACACGACAACGCTACACCCCACACAGCACGAGTGACGCAAGGTTGGCTAGAGAAATATGGATGGGAGATTTTGCCACACCCACCACACAGTCCAGACCTCGCACCATCTGATTATCACCTCTTTGGGCCATTGAAACGTGAGCTGGCAGGAAAGCGCTTTGATGTCGATGAAGAGCTTGTTGACCATGTGCGGAAATGGCTACAAAACCTTGACAGAAATTTCTTCCGAGAGGGTATCTATTCCATGGTGCGGCGTTGGCAGAAGTGTGTCGACAGACTTGGCTGTTACGTAGAGAAATGAAGGACGAGTCAAGGTATGAACACGTGCAAGAATTTTGTTGATAGCATAAAAAACGTGGATTTTACAGGCATTTTTCGGTTAATTATGAAAGAGCCCTCGTGTATATATATATATATATATATATATATATATATATATATATATATATATATATATATATATATATATATATATATATTCTCTAACCGGGTCACATGGGGTTCAAAGTTCTAAGCCAACAGCAGCTCTTAAAATCATACAGGACAGACACAACGTTGCATCGCCATCATCTATCGATGTTATGTGTTTAGGTAATATGCTCACAACATTCACCAGCCAGGTTAAACACACTGTGTAACCTTTAACGTTTGAGGTCTCATTGGTAACATTTAGAGAGAGCTATTCAATAACAGT
>NC_088360.1:16732183-16754683 GCF_034508935.2 Berghia stephanieae | reverse complement strand
CTATCACAAATGATATGAACACGGGACTGGCTGGGACAGTCCTGTCCCGTTGATTTTGTAGCATTTCACAACGGCTCGAGACACGCTAGGACGGTTTTGTCCCGTCCCAATAGGTGCGGAAGGTTTCTCTTTCTTATAATATATTATGTTACAGATTTGGACAGGACTGTCCCAGAATAGTGTTGTCATAGTGCGGTACCCCCCTAAGGGCTAGTAGAAAGAAAAAAATGGGATACCAGTCAAACAATTATAGTTTTAAAAGACATGATAGACGATGAACAATAGACCAGCCCTAGGCTTCCTAAGTCGTGACGTAATCCTGCGCAGCAACGCATGGCAACAAACCGGCTGGCTCTAAACAGTCGAGAAAAATGGCTGACACGAACTCTATTTCCATCACCGCCCTTATGAAATACTTCTCCAATGAGCATAAAAGTGTCTCGCGAGGTGAAAATCATCATCAGTCAGGTCCTGTTTTGACTTTCACTTACTCAGATGGCTTGATGTTCGGCAAAGTTCAAGCCAGCATGAAGAATAAAGAGTATTCTGTGAAGGTAAGTCATTTCGTCTTCTCATTCTCACTCTCAAAATCTCATATCTCCGTAAAACTACTGTTGGACAATAATCAGTTTACTTTGAGTTTAGGCAGATTTAGTATATCCAATGGAAAGATTTAACTGTTTACGTTCGATTTTAGTTAGGGAGAGAGAGGGGAGTCATTGAATTATTGTGTTTTTATCTTATGGACCACGGACTTTGAGTCTTTGAGGTCTTAGTCTTGCTTCGCTAATTTTCGTTGCTATTGACTATAGTCTACTACATACTATTTAGTATCGTGTTGTAACCTTTATTATAATACTCATATGAGCATCACAATCACCAATCACGCTAGACATTTTATCATACTTCATGTGGGGCAGCGTGGATCAGCGGTACGGTTTTTGCTTCGTACCCGAAAGGTACCGATTTCGTTCACCCGCCGCTGCGCTGTGTGGCCTTGAGCAAGTCACCTCGCCCTAGCTCAATTTGCGGCGCTGCACCGTGGTTATTCCAGTCTTCCCTGGGAATAGACCCTAGAGATAAATTTCCTCTATGGGATGAATAAAGGATTTATTTAGACCAGTGTTAGTCACGGTAAACTAAACTTCCTATTGGGTTAAGGTGTAATGTAAATGTTGCTGCTTGAAACTCGAAGAAATCAATAACATTGTGAAATTGAATGTGAACTTCAATTTAATATACGAAAACAGATAAAATGGACGTTTCGGGTTTCCCCCTTATCAACAAAGCAAGATGAATGAAAGAATCACTTAATTTGTTTTTTTAATTGAGTTTTTATACAGCGTAATATCCACTAAATGTGCTCAAAGTGCTTTACAAGGGGTCCCTGGCCAACAGCAACATTTAACATGTAAGACGGGACATGATGCCTGTTGGGCGATATTACAATTTTTTTCGGACAGAGACAACGCCAGGTACTCATTTGACACCTGAGTACGGTGAGAGATTGTGAGTAAAGAGCCTTCTCCAAGGACTCAACTATGTGCCGAGCGAGGCCCAAACCCAGGACCTTCTGATCTGAAAGCGAGTGTCATACCACAAGACCACAACAGACGTTTTATTAGTTTGTTTGTTTTTTGCCTATTGAGCATGGTCGCAGCTCTAAATTTGAATCTTTTATTCTTTTACTTCCACAGATCTATCTTGATGATGCCTTGGGTTGATTCAGTCCAAAACTAATTTGTGTGGTTTTATTTAACAATGTTAATGACATTGAACATACATTGATACAACAATGCCATACTTTGTCATGTTTATCATGTAAAATCATGTATGGACCTACAAAACCATTATTTTGAATGGTGATTTGATGATGATGAACAAAATATGTGTGTTGTACAAAATAAATGGCAAAGCTAACAAAATGCAATCTCCTTAATAAGAGGAGACTGGGGATTGACAAGTGCTGCAACAAATTGAAAAATAATATCAGATGTTTCTCTTAACATGGTTGGAATATATGAGAGGATGTTAACATTTTTCAGTCTTTCATTAGCCCTCTCAACATGAATTCTACATGAAGCAATTTCTTTTGTTAATAAAATCTCATTTTCAGTAAATTTATTATGTAAAAAGGGAGGGATATTTACAGTTACTCCTTGAGGTAAATTATCTTGAATCAGGATGGGGTTTTACCTTTATTACCTTTATCTGCTAAAATTAATTCTCCAGGGCTTAAAATTAAAAGTTTTAGTAATCCACAATTTTGTACAATGACCTTATCCGAGACAGACCCTGGATCATGTTTAGAAATAAAATTTATCACACCATTTGGACTTAGACCAACAAGAGCTTTAACAGAATTCATGGACCTATAAGAAGAATAAGTTAACCGTTGTTTATCCATTTCTTTAGGAATAGCAATTTGGTCATCTGTACAATCAATGATCATTCTGCAATTTGGAAATCTTAAAAATGATGATGGAGCTGATAGTTTATTTTTATGTCTAGAAGGGCATGTAACCTTCATAACATTTTCAAAGAGAAGCGTATGGCTTATGTAAAACATGAATAAAAGTTTGTATAATATTTGTTATAGTACTTTCACTAACGCTAAACAATTGTGAAATATGAAGGTTAGCGTAGTTCTGTCTAAGTTTCATAAGTGTAATAATGAAAATTTGGTCTTTTAATGCAACTGTCTCTTCCTGAACTTCCCATCTACTATAATAAATAATGTTACCTCTAAAGCACTCAACATATTGAACAATAATATTAAATATTTTAAAAGAATGTACACCTGTCTCCATTCAAAGAACTTTTTCTGTAAGGCTTGAAACAGTGTAAGTGCGTTGAATCTAACTTAGTTGGGTTTTTTAAAGCTAGCTATTTCCTTATTTTTGTCTGTAATTTTTTGTTCTTGAATTAAATTTGTTGTTCTATTTAAAATATCCTCACTTGTTCTACAATCTGTTTTTTTTAAAAGATGGAATCCTGTGATGATGGTGACGAGAGTTGAGATGATGATGAGGGAGAAGATAATGAGGATGATGATGAGGAGGAAAATAATGATGATGAGGAATCCGGTTTTTTTAAAGGTGGGACTTTGTGATGATGATGAAGAGAGTTGAGCATGATGATGATGATGATGATGATGATGATGATGATGATGATGATGATGATGGTGATGATGATGATGATGGTGGTGGTGGTGGTGGTGGTGGTGGTGGTGGACTTCTTGATGTTGGTGCCAATTGAGATGGGGTGGAATTCCTTGTGTCACTTTTCTTTTCTTTCTTTCTGGCTCTGATGGAAACAATTTATTTTTATTTCTGTCAAACAATTCAGGGAGGTTGGCTTTGTCACCATCTCTGAAGTGACAAGAACACACTCTTGATGATGATGTTGGATCTTTTGTCCTTTCACCTGAAATGAAAAGATTAAAAAAAAAAAACAATAATTCTGTTGGGCATATTGGGTATATTATTTAATTTGATAAGTACTTTGTTTTAGACTATCTTGTTTGACACCAGCTCAATGCATGATAAATCAAAGGTGTGCAAGAGACTAGGTTACTGGTGGGTCTCTCGCCTGTCTTTTATGAAATCGCACATTCAGCAAAATGTCGCACTTCCTCATTACTTCTTTTGATGATTTTGACTAGGTATATATAAAAATAAGAATTCTTAAATTTACACAGTTAAAGTTGATCTTGGGGTTGAGTGTGGCAAGACTTGCGTTTTCTCTTTATTTCAGTCAGTACTGTACTGGACAGTGCGGTGATGGAAACTTTGGAGTGTCAACAATCGGGCACAGGTAAAGGAGAGAGGTCCCTGCCGCCATCTTGCTTTGTTCACACAGAGTTGCCACCTCGGCTGTCGGGGAGGGAGGCATGGCAGAGAATCAGAGAAACTTTCCAAAAAAAAGAGGAAAGTATGTGTGTTTGTGTGTGTGTGTGTGTGTGTGTGTGTGAGAGAGAGAGAGAGAGAGAGAGAGAGAGAGAGAGATCTGCGTGAGGGGAGGGGGGGGGAGAGGTTGCGTTATTTTATTTATTTATTTTCATTTTGCCATAAAGGTATCGAGTTTAAAGTAAGATGTTAACAAATATTTTATTCTCTTTCTTCTTGTTCTCCTTTTAAAAAAATTATCACTTATCAGTAGAACTTAACTCTCATTCAGTTTATCAGCCTTAACATCAAAACGATTGAGATATCATTTTTGCTTCAACTTCAATAAAAACCTAGTTTGGAATGTATTTTTATTTATAATTTCGTGCAATTGTACACTTTAATCATAAAATATAGGTCTACGTAAGCTAGAACTTGACCTAGATCTGGACTACGAACTCTATCAAATGTTCGACGAGGCGTGCGTGCTTACCTGACTAAAGTGGTCCACTTTTTCTTCAATTTTTGTCTGCCTGTCCATTTGGAAATCTGTAAAACTTGCAGGAGTGACTCTCTGACTGGTGTAGACAATCTGGTACAAAATACTGGACCATATTTAAGATAAAAATTGTTTTTTGAGCGATTTTCCAATTATTCCTTGCCTGGACCAAGCACGGATTTTTTTTTGTTTAGAGCCAGCCGATTCGTTGCTAGGCGGACGTGACGTCAGACAAGGAATGATTTTGAAAGAAAAAGATCTTGGGAAGAAGGCACAGCCGTGCTCGAGGCCAGTGATCGATGTGAAAAGTGACCAAATTGAACCTTACTTGGGCAAGCAATACTAAAACTCTGATCTACTTGGAAAATTCATCGGTTTTGATAATCACATAAAATTCTTAAGGACTAATAAAAATTAAAAATAGATATAAATGTTAATTTTAAATTAATTGTAGAAACAGCATTCTCTGTGTGGCCAGTTTTGGCCAAATTGGCCAGGCCAATGTCTATCTGGCAGCCACGGTAACAGTTCCAAAAAAAACAAAACAACCCCATATTATTAGAAATAGTTCAGAATACACGCTCCCTAATCAGTGCATGTCCGCATGACACAAACATTTTTTCTTCTTTTGGTTTTGACTAGAGACCTGAAGGACGAATAGATAATATAATCTGATGTTTCAAACCCGTGACTTTTGAATTGAACAAAATGAAGGTTGTCTACCCTTTTAGTTTACCTAGTCACATCATATCAAGAGGGATGGATGGAAGGGAACTTTATTAAGTACAAAATACGTAAACGATAAAGTTTTGAAATTCTGTTAATCTGTGATAAACACCGTAGAATTTAACATGTTCCGCCCCCACCTGCTAAAAAAAAAAAAACAACGAATATTTTGTTTAAAATGTTGATGAAGTACAACATCACGCTCAAACGAGATTACAACATTGTCGGTTGGCGTTGGGGGTTGGCCACGATATCTTTGTTTTTTTTTCTCGGTTAAGTTGTAGTCGATTACTTGTAATTCAATCAAGTGACAGGGAAGAAAATTAAAATAGTACTTAAGACCTACTACCCCGTCGCCGCAAGAAAGATAACTATAGATACTATGGCGTCCACTTTCAATTAGTTTTGGTCCGTAACTCTATCTCATGGTGTAGACAGCAACATATATAAAATATATATTTTCATATGGTACAAATTTAACTCAAGTTTAACTCCCTAATCGGTGACGGAATGTTCAAATGAAAGATAGAAAAGTCATGACCGAATATTTTGATATTAGAACATAATGTGATAATAATAAGGGTAAATTAATTGCATACCACGTAAAAGCTTTACAGTAAGAACTTACAGTATTTTCATACGAAAACGTTTCTGATGTTTTTTGAAAAGAAGATTTAAAAGTTAATCTAAAGTCTATCGGTAACATGCAACGGAGACCTAGGTATTTTGGTCATAATTTACGTAGCCTAACTATTGTACAGAGGAGCTAAAAAAAAAAAAACAAAAGTAAACCCCAAGCAAATTTTTTAAAATTGAGCTTTATATAGTGCAATAAATGTGCTCAAAGCGCTTTACAGGGGGTCCCTGGTCAACAGCAACATTTAACATGTAGGACGGGACATGACGCCTGTTAGGCGATATTACAATTTTTCGGACAAAGACAACTCTTAACGGCCAGGTACTCATGTTACATCTGAACCAACAAGGCTATGGTGCAATTTCTGCTCCTTCGTTTGTTGCACGTTGTGGTTTTTCTATTGATGATTAAAGAGAAATGAAAAGCACAACATGAAACATAGTCTCCTGTCAGAAAAAAAAATTCCCTTTATTCATCCCATAGGTGAAATTTGTCTCTAGGGTCTATTTCAAGGGACTGGAATAACCCTGGCGTTAGCCGCAGTGTAGCGCCGCAAACTGAGCTAAGACGAGGTGACTTACTCAAGGCCACACAACGTAGCGGGTATTTGAACTTGGCACCTTGCGGGTACGAATTAAATATCGTACCGCGGAGCCACGCTGCCCTTAACAATCAACTCACGGAAAGGTGACTGTTTCCTAATTTTTCTTATAGCAAATGAATGATACAAATTATTTTTAAGGCTTTGCGAATTGAACTGATATCTTTGAGATGGAAGCTTTAAACTTAATAAGCATAATGATACACAGGGGTCAAGTTTGATACATTTTCAACCATCCTTGATCTTTCAAACCAAACACATAGGAAAGAAATAGGTATGATAAACATAAATACATTTTTTTAAAAATCAAACTGATTCTGATTGACCATTCTAGGTGATGGATAGAGATAATGACAATGATGATGACGATTAAAACTGTAAGGTTAGTTGCCATTTTCCTCTTCCCACCAAAAAACGCACACACCTTACTAAACGGTAAAGATTCATTTACGTCTGTCGTATGATGCACCACCGGTATGGAATGCCTCAGGAATAGTTACGTAAATATGGTTGACCGTAATCTGCAAGACCCCCCCCCCCCCCCCCACACACACACACAAGTAACCAAAAAAAAAAAAAAACCAAAAAAAACCCAAAAAAAAACAAAAAAACAAACAAACAAAAAAACAAACAAACCCATAAAACCCCCAAACCAAACCAAACAAAAGCAAAAAAAAAAACAAAAAACAAAAAAAAGCAAAAAAAAACAACAAAAAAAAAAACAACAAACAAGCAAAACAAAACAAGAAAAAAAAAATAACCCTATCAAACAAAACTAAACGAATAACAAAACAAACAATCAAACACAAAAAGGAACGACAAAAAATAATAAAACAATAACTATCTACAAACAAGAAACAAAACAAAAGTGAAGAGAAGGGCTTGCCGTCGACAAGGAAAAATTCTTTTCCCCTGTATGAATTATGTATTTAATTGAGAAGATGGAGAAGAATCTGCAAAAAATGCGTAAGAAGTCAATATTCTCATGTTGGCAATTGGAGTGTGTTGAAGGGATCTGGCATGCATCCTTTTAGTGTTATAAATTCGCAGTTGGTGATGAAACGCACTGCTTTACGTTGCACTTGTTCAATTTTTTAAATGCGCTTTTGTGTGTGTGTGTGTGTTTGTGTGTGTGTGTGTGTGTGTGTGTGTGTGTGTGCGTGGGTCCCAAGCTGAGCTGGTATGTTCCAAAGTTGGTCTTACAAGTGCTAATAGACTTTGATTACAGAGCCATAAGATGATCAAGCTATGTTGAAGGTAGCTTTAAATCCAAACACGAAAATGAAACTGGCAAGGGAGCGTTCACATATTACGTCATCAGCTAGGGGGGGAGGGGGGGTCTACCAAATGTTGACATGTGTTGACATAGGGGAGGGGGGGGGGGGGTCAGACCCAAGATGATGTCATCAAAACATAGGCAAATTAGGCCTATTTTATTAAATGCAAGAGCTTCAAAAATGGCATTCCAAATAAATTAGCAAAAAGGTGAAAAATTAATTAAATGATGGAATCATCAAAACCGATTAAACTTCTTGCTACCATTCAGTTTTGATTCTGAAAAGTTTTCTTCATCAATCATTTGATTTGGTTGTGTCTAGTTTATTAAATATATTTTGGAGTTTTCATCTGAAGAATGAGTAATAGTATTAGTAATACACATCTCTATGAAAAGTTTGTTGATGCCTATTTAAAGGCACATCCTGATGACAAGCGCCAACTTGCATTGGCAAAGGCCCAAGCATTATGGAATGGGCTTAAGGCCAATAAAGTTGTGGACAGAGAAAAAGCTGATAACATGATCATCCAATGGCGTGCAAAGGCAGCAAGCATATCTGCAAGAAAAATTGGAATGTGGGCTGCCCTAAATGTTCATTGTATCACTCCTCGATCACAGCAATGAAAGACCATTCACGAAAATGGGGCATACAAGAAGAACAGCAAATGGGAGAAAGTGATGACGATGAAGATGAAATTGATGATACTATTTATAGTACATTGCCAGAGGTCCAAGGCAGAAACATTTTTGAATCAATTAATTTTATGTTTGGAAATTGAAACAGAAATTCATTCCACTAAAAGACTAATATGCTATAAAATAATTTGCCTCCTATACTATTTTAAATTACACTTTCTGAAATTTTTTTAATAGCACCTGCACCAAGTAGCCTAATTTAAATAATGTTTGTTAGATTTTATCTTTGCAAATTTAAATTTTATGTCTCCATTGTATCGTAAAACATAAATTATCAACAGTTTCTGAAATTAATAAAATGTCTGAATGTGTTTTATCAAACGTTGATAATCAATGTTTATGGTTTGAAAAATGAATAATAAATATTTTGAAATTAAAGTTATCTTTTAGTTTTTATTAAATTAGATGACGTCATCATCTGTAGGGGGAGGGGGGGGGGGGTCAGGTCAATGATGACAAGTGATGACTTGGGGGAGGGGGGGGGGGTCTAAAAAGGGCAAATTTTTGATGACGTAATATGTGAACGCTCCCCAAGACAAATAATTGTTGACATTTCGTGTCACTTCCTCAAGAAAGCGAAAAAGACATATTAATATATATGCTATTGTGATACCAATATGCAATGGTTATTAAATTGAATGGGTATGTTATTCTATCTGCTGGTACGTAATTGAATGTGGAATTGTAGATGTTTTAGTACTAGTAAATGAGCGTTTGTACCTTCGAGCAAAGAATAAATTGCATTTATGGACAATAAAGATCATATTATTATTATTATTATTATTATTATTATTATTATTATTATTATTATAGTATATTATTAGTTATTATATATAGTAGTAGTAGTAGTAGTAGTAGTAGTAGTAGTAGTAGTAGTAGTAGTAGTAGTAATAATAATAATAATAATAATAATAATAATAATAATAATAATAATAATAATAATAATAATAATAATAATAATGACTTTCTCCTCTTAAACATGATCCATTGTTATTTTTGTATCACAAAATCTTATATAATGTATCTTATATCCTTTTTGTAATTATTATTGTTATATTTCTAGAGATGCTACTGACTGATACCGACGTGGCGCACGTCGGAAGCTCGAGGAAATGTACTCGATTACTGACTGATAAAATCCGGTAACCGATTATTATTTCTCTCTTTCTCTCATCCTCGCCATCTTTGGAACACGTTGATTGTTCTAAAATTCTGCAAGTCTCTCAAGTTATTTTTTGCTTATTCCATTAAATCAAACATGGATGGGTATGTGTTTAATAAATATTTTCATTTGCTTTAATCTAAATTTGAATGCGAAAGGAAAATGAATAATTGTTCACATTTACCGAGAACCTCATATCTAACCTATTATCGATAGGCACTTTGATAACCCCAGTCCAATGGCCGCCGATAGGCGAAACTGAACTTTATTTTTGGCCCTTTACTGTTTTGTTCACCATGGCGTTATTTGTAAACCTTTGTGACAAATTTTGGTATCATGTTAAAGGGTACAAAACAAGCTTTCTAACGGCGCATTTCAGTCAGCTTAATTCCTGGATTGTATTTGAATTTGTATTTCAATGAAGTAAAAATTTATCAATTTTTGAATTAAAAGAACTTTTAAAATTATGGATACATTTTAATTATACTTGTTACATCGATAGACAATTCATTGAAGAATATCTCTGCCAAATTTCATCAAAATTGATACTCGCTCACAATTTTTACTGGCCATCAACCCCACTTTTTAGTTTTTTTAGGACAAAAACCTCATATTTTTGTCCATTTTCATTTAACCATATTTTTTTCCATACTTTCCATACATGAAAATGATTTATATGAAAATAAAGCTTTTTTTCTGCCCTTTTAAATGATACCCAACACCACCCACCATTTATTTTTTAATTAAAATAACTTTACTTGTAAACAACTTATAAAGGCCAATAAATGTTGACTGCAAAACCCAAACTTTCCAGATCGCCGCGAGATGCTGGTTTTGAGGCTGCAGTGAGGTCACAGATTCTCTCTGTAAAATTGACTAAAAATTTAAACAAAAATATAACTCTGGAACTGGAACCGTTAGTTGTAGAGATAGGCACTTTGATAAAATTTTCAAACTCAAAATATCTTGATGTGACTCAGTCAGGGGATGGGACTTGAAAAAACATAAAATTTGATACTTTATTTGTTTCTCTACGACCTACGGTTCCAGAGTTACCTATATTTTTCTATTGAAATTTTATGTCAATTTTACAGAGAGAATCTGTGATCTCACCGCTGCCTCAAAACTAGCATCTCGCGGCGATCGGGAAATTTTGAGTTTTGCAGTCAACATGGCCCACTTATTGTTTTCAGTAATTTTGTTTCAATTAAAAAATAAATGGCAAGTGTTAGGTATCATTTTAAAGGTCAGAAAATAAGCTTTATTTTCATATAAATCATTTTAATGTATGGAAAATATGGAAAAAATTAAGGATAAATCAAAATGGAAAAAAATATGAGGTTTTTGTCCAAAAAAGTGGGGTTGATGGCGGGAAAAATAAAATAATGAGCGAGTGTATCAAGTTTGATGAAATTTGGCAGAGATATTCTTCAATTAATTGTCTATCGATGTACGAAGTATAATTAAAATGTATCCATAATTTTAAAAGTTCTTATAATTCAAAAATTTATAATTTTTTATTACATAAGCTTTCTCAGAAATACATTCCGGAATTAAGAATGAAATACACCGTTATAAAGCTTGTTTTGTGCCCTTTATAATGATACCAAAATTAGTCACATAGGTTCACAAATAACGCCATGGTGACCAAAACAGTAAAGGGTCAAAAATAAAGTTCCAAAAAACGAGTTTCACCTTACAGTGAGCCTATCGGCGGCCACTGGACTGGAGTTATCAAAGTGCCTAGTAGAGAAACAAACAAGGTATCAAATTTTATGTTTTTTTCAAGTCCCCCCGACTGGGTCAAATTAAGATATTTTGAGTTTGAAAATTTTATCAAAGTGCCATTTACCATTACCATGACGGTCTACTGTAGAGGTACTTTGGTAAAAAAATTCAAATTAAATTGAGCTCAATGAAACCTATATCATTATGAAGTGCTTTTCAACACGGTTCTTAGTTCTAATGTACCAAAATTGTGAAGATCAGATATACAGAAGATAAGTTATGTTTAAATTAAGGCTAAGGCTGAAAAATGGTCTTCTCGTTGCTTGTAATTTACTGACGGACTTTGTGAACTGAAACTGATGCCTTTCAGGTAGTAACCATCATTTGGATTTCAAAAATGATAATAATAATAATAATGCTGAAAACTTATATAGCGCTATAACTCCGAGACACCAGACTCTAAGCGCTTAAATTACAAATTACTTTGGCTGAAACATACTCATTCACACACACAAGCACACACACACACACACACACATACACACACACAACACAACACACAACACAAACCAAACCTATCTTGCTTCTCATACCATCTACTAAAATCGAAACAAATATGTTTTAAGCGAACGTTTAAAAATAGACAAAGATTCTTTTTCACGAATGCTCTGCGGTAAGGCGTTCCAAATAGAGGGTCCGAAATGAGAAAAGGATCTCATTCCAGCATTTTTCCGAATTCGAGGGACAACTAGTTTTGTGGAATCACTGGCCGAACGTAAGGGGCGGGGTTTTGAATATCTTTCAATTAGTTCTGAAAGGTAGGAAGGGCAGTACCTTCAAGACAACGATACACTAAAACACAAGCTTTGAATTTAATTCTTTTCTCAACAGGCAGCCAATGCAGGTCATGAAGTAGAGGTCCGGCAGAGTCGCACCTACGCTTCATAAATACTAGTCTGGCAGCGCTGTTTTGGACAATCTGAAGACGTTTCAGATTGTATTGCGAAACGCCAAACAACAGAGCATTACAATAATCCAATTTCGATAGTACGAGGGACACAACCAGGTGCTTGGTCACATCCTCAGATATGAACCGTCTAATGGAAGCAATCTTTTTTAGTTGGAAAAAGAGAGATCTAACCAAATTATTAACCTGATGCTCCATCGACAGTCCAGAGTCTAAGAATGTACCAAGGTTTTTCACTTTGTCAACAATTTGAATAGAGGCATCCCCCAACTTCAAATCTGTTTCACTTTTCCACTTCCTGTTCCCCACATACAGCACCTCCGTCTTATCATCATTCAGTTTCAGTCTGTTCTCATTCATCCATTTCTTAACACTTTGGATACAATTTTTACTATTGGCTGATACTTCTTGTAAATTTCTCATATTGGAAACGCAGTACAATTGCGTATCATCAGCGTATTGATGGTAAGACAGACCAAAACTTCTGATGATTTTAGACAGAGGGCCAACGTACAAAACAAAAAGAACGGGTCCAAGTACTGAACCCTGGGAACCCCACAATCAAGAAAGATTTCCTCCGATCTATATTCATCCACCGTAATAATCTGTTTACGATTAAACAAATATGACCTAAACCAATCAAGCGCTGCACCAGACACGCCATAAGTAATTTCAAGACGTTTGAGAAGAAGATTGTGATCAATAGTATCAAAAGCAGACGATAGGTCAAGCAAATTCAGCAAAGAACATGAACCATTGTCTATAACAGAGAGGAGATCATTAACAACCCTAACAAGTGCGGTTTCCGTCGAATGATGTTGCCTATAAGCAGACTGAAATTTTTCTTCAAGACAATTATTTTTAAGATGAGACAGTAATTGTTTCAAAACAAGCTTTTCTAAGATCTTAGAGAGAAAAGGAAGATTAGAGACAGGGCGATAGTTTTTTAAGTTCTCTTTATCGAGATCAGGTTTTTTCAAAAGGGGTTTGACATGAGCAACTTTGTAAATGTCTGGTACAGCACCTGACTGCAACGAATTATTAACAATACATGTAAATGGTGTTAAAATTACATCAATGCATTTTTTTAAAATGGCAGTATTTAAGGGGTCTAAATCACAACTTTTAGTTGGAGACGACATAATGCAATCACGTAAGTCAGCTTCAGTAATCTTTGAAAAATGTGTTAACGAATCACCATGAAACTTGTCAAATGTTGTAGGATCGATTCAGACGAGAGTTCCTTCCTGATGGTATCCGTTTTTTCTTTAAAATATTGACCAAAGCGAGTTGGTAGATCTGCACGATCGATTAAAGATGGGAGAGCTGGTTGCGTCTGTTGTCCCAGCAGTTCCTTGGTCAAGGCAAAGAATTGTCTCGAACGTCCCACGTTTTTGAGGCTTTCTTCATAGAATTTCTTTTTGGCCCTGAAATTGACGGCTTTTGCATCATTTCTAGCCGCGATGTATCGCTTCTTATCGACAGCATCTCTGGACTTGAGCCATTTTCTTTCTGCCCGCCTCCTGGCTAATCCATTCAATTTTATTTCGGTATTATACCAGGGTGCTTGACGTCTCACTTTTACTGCTCTAGTTGTTAAGGGAGCATGCTTGTCCACCGAACCAACAATTGACTCGTGGAGACCATTCGCATCATGTTTATTTTTAACGTTATGGTCAAGGTCTTGTTTAAAAATGTTCATGTTTAAAAATGGCCGCTAAGACTTGAGTAAGGACCAAGGATTTTGCTGGAAGGAATTTCATGGATGCGATATACTATACAGCTTTGCCCTGAATTTACTTTTATTAAAATTAAAAAGTTAAGATGTTAAATCTCGTGCCGTCACTGACATTTTGATTTACCTTTCTTTCTAATTTTTTTAATTATCCAAAGCTAAATTATACCCTATTTTATACACAATCAAAAGATGTACTTAATTGGCATAGATCTTAAAATAAAGAACACCAAACGATAGGGTAATTCCTCCTGAAGAAAATAACATCATAAATATCCATCCCTAAGCCTAAACAAAAAAATAATCAATGGAACCCATTACTCAATAGGCCCCAAAAAAAAAAGAAGAAAAAAAAGGGGTCAGTCACAGCCACCAGGCCATTTATCGGCTCACTGCTGGAGTGCTAAATAGACGTTTACCAAAGTACCTACTGTAATTTAATTATGCTTTTATATCATTTTATTTGCCTGGGGTGGGGGATCATCATATATGTTTTTAATTTAAACAACAAATCTTATTCTGATCAGACCGTACGAATATAAGGTCAATCCAGTTTAATACTGACATTCAAATGAAAGAATATAAATTAAATTTCACTTTGTTTTGCCACTTGTGTGATTTTGTTCTATTTTTCTTCTTTTTCAGTGAATACTACAGTTCGGGTGTAAAGGTAAGCATTCTAAAAAAAAAATTAAAACATTTTTTCTTTCGGGAGGTCTTCCAAAAGCTCCAACATCCCTAGTATTGTTTTATTATAATGTTCTAGTAGGGGTTTGGAAGGGGGGAAACTTTATTTATAAAAAAAGTCTACCCCCTCCCAAACTAGGCACTTTGATAACTCCAGTCCAGTGGCCGCCGATAGGCTCACTGTAAGGTGAAACTTGTTTTTTGGAACTTTATTTTTGACCCTTTACTGTTTTGGTCACCATGGCGTTATTTGTGAACCTATGTGACTAACTTTGGTATCATTATAAAGGGCACAAAACAAGCTTTCTTACGGTGTATTTAATTCTTAATTCCTGATTGTATTTCTCAGAAAGCTTCTGTAATAAAAAATTATACATTTTTGAATTATAAGAACTTTTTAAATTATGGATACATTTTGATTATACTTCATACATCGATAGACAATTAATTGAAGAATATCTCTGCCAAATTTCATCAAAATTGATACACTCGCTCATTATTTTATTTTTTCCGCCATCAACCCCACTTTTTAGGACAAAAACCTCATATTTTTCCCCCTTTTCATTTATCCTTAATTTTGTCCATACTTTCCATCCATAAAAATGATTTATATGAAAATAAAGCTTATTTTCTGACGTTTAAAATGATACCTAACACTTGCCAATTATTTTTTAATTGAAACAAAATTACTGAAAACAATAAGTGGGCCATGTTGACTGTAAAACTCAAAATTTCCCGATCGCCGCGAGATGCTGGTTTGAGGCAGCAGTGAGATCACAGATTCTCTCTGTAAAATTGACAAAAAATTTCAGTAGAAAAATATAAATAACTCTGGAACCGTAGGTCGTAGAGAAACAAATAAGGTATCAAATTTTATGTTTTTTCAAGTCCCATCCCCCTGACTGAGTCAAATCAAGATATTTTGAGTTTGAAAATTTTATCAAAGTGCCTACCCAAACCCCCTACTAGAACATTATTAAAAAAAAAAAGTAACTATAACAACAAAAATGATGTCTTTCTCAATAAAGTAAAATTAAATGTCTACGATGAGAATTGAACCCAGTACTTTCAAAGAGTCTGCGCTACGGAGTCATATGACTGTAACATTTAATAGTCTTTCTAGAACATTATTTTACCTCCAATGCAACTTCTATACTCTGGTTTTAAATTTAGATTTTTTAGATTATTATTAAAAAAATTTTTTTATTAACAATGTCCAAATGCAGAAACACAGCATCGCTGATTAAATTGGGTGGAATGCACATGCTTAACAGAGGTGCATAAAAACGATCCGTTAAGATTCACCGTCATATATATATATATATATATATATATAATATATATATATATATATATATATATATATATATATATTATATAATATATATATATATATAT
This sequence comes from Berghia stephanieae, assembly GCF_034508935.2. Taxonomy (NCBI): domain Eukaryota; kingdom Metazoa; phylum Mollusca; class Gastropoda; order Nudibranchia; family Aeolidiidae; genus Berghia; species Berghia stephanieae. The sequence continues at coordinate 16,738,684 of NC_088360.1, read as the reverse complement.
ATATATACATACATACATACATACATACATACATACATACATACATACATACATACACACACACAATTAACAACTAAACGTTCGGGAGCATTTTCATCCTTTTTTTCTTTACCTATTTGGGGTGTTTGTTCTTGTGTTTTTACAACCACCACTCGGTCCTAGTGAATTTATATCTATCGCATTAAAAAGGGGACAATGTTACTGTTGGAGGAACAAATTAGTATTTTTTTCAATACTGGTTTTTAATGTAAAAGGAATTACAAAATTTCTTTTTGCAGCGTGGCAATGATGACGTCATGCAAGTTGGTAATGGAATGGGTGATTCAGATGCTAAGAAGGTAAAAACATACAACAGCAAGCTTTTGAGCGAGGTTACCCTCGATTGAAATCATTTTCACGTTTCCTTTAAATGTCAACTCCTTATGTGGTTTTGTTAAGATGGGTTTCGACGCTAAAGACATGCTCTTTGCATTTAAAATTTTCTTCCAGGAACCAAACTACAAAAACAGACCTGTAAATCCTCCGACTATATTCGGAAGTTCTGACCTACCAGTATAGGGCAAAAATAATAATACCCGTAAAGTGAAACCAACCCTTCACAAAGCAAAAAAACAAAACTAGTTCTAAAAACCCAGCTGAACCAGAGTCCTCTGGTTGAATTCTCAGCTACAACTTAGTTAAAAAAATAAGCTGAAACTTTTCTCTCTCTCTCTCTCTCTCTCTCTCTCTCTCTCTCTCTCTCTCTCTCTCTCTCTCTCTCTCTCTCTCTCTCTCTCTCTCTCTCTCTCTCTCTCTTCCGTGTTAACTTTATAAACTTCATCTGGTCATAGAGGGATGATATTAATCTGTTACACTTATAAGGGGTGCTCAATTCCGTTTACTATTATTTCCTTTGTTTTTACAATGTTTTTACCTTTTTAATTTGTAAGATCCGTTACCACTGGGCTACAATAACAAAGATATAAAAGAAAATATGTAAAAAATATTTTCAGGACTTTTGACCAAAAGTCAAATTTAAATCTCTTGAATAGAAGATATTTTTAAGAAATTGTTTTTAGGATAGGGCAATTCATTAAAAATTTACATTTAAGTTATATCTCTACTATTAAAAGTAGATGTACACTAGAAGTGGTAATATACAAAACTATAATGTTATGATTTTGTTTTTGATAGTTTCCCCCTTGACAAAAATCCGCCATTATCATCAGTTTAATGTTAATGAAAATCAAATGAACACAAGGGAGTTATGTCTCAATTTAATTTTCTGGAAATTTGTACAAATCTAATTATGTCTTGCTTTTTGTATTCCAGGCTAAATTTGAATCCAATGGCCCATCCAGAGTCGTCCACATAAGGTCTTTGCCATCAGATGCGTGCGATATGGATGTAGTGCAGCTTGGTCTCCCCTTTGGTAAAATGAGCAACATTCTGATGTACAAATTGAAAAGCCAGGTACTTTGTTATAATTTTGGTATCTGTATTAGAAAAATCTTAGGTTACTTTAAGCAGGCATGGGATGCCTACCATCCCACATTTTGCGAAATCATCTGGCAATACATCCCACAGCCCTTCATCCTGCAAACTTTTCCAATGGTTTTGCAGTGTTGAATCATTTTCCTTAATTAAAGCTCTAGCTGGCAAATGTTATTTCATCCGGTGAGTCGACTGTCCTATTTTAAAACCTGTGCTAAGTTGCTAGAAATTTGATGACTCACATTTTCATTATGTCTAACAGTAGGCACTTAAATGAAAATTCAGTTTTCAAATGACAATATAAAATCTGGTTTACTATGATGCAGTATTGGTTATATAGAAGCAGAGTTATTCAATTTTTTATGCCTTAAAAACACCCAAATAATTACTATAGGAATCAGCCTGAATTTGGGCACCAGCTGACTGAAAAAACGAAAGGGGATTCCCCTGAAACACTGTGACGTCACGAGGCTAGGAGTCAATGACCGACGCTGACCATGGCAGTCCAAGCTGAAATGGCGTTACTTTGGTAGATTTTGAAATGAGTGTGATTTTATGGAATGCTCAAAGGGTATCTTGGAAGTAGTTTTGAAAGTTAAAAATGGTATCATTGGAAAGGAAAATGATTGAATTTTATGATTATTTATGTTTTAAGGGAATTTTTTTTATGAATGATGATAAATGTCTTGATTTTCTTGCCCATTAGATTTAAGCTATCTTTCCATTACAATATCTTCTAAACGAATTTAAGGAGGGAAACGGTAATTATACCAAATGATAGAGCGTTCAACGCCCTTTATTTTGGTATTTAATTTATACAATTCTGTAAATAAACACCAGAGATGTCTCAATTTAACCAAGTCATGGTTTTAGCCTGCAGCTCACAAACGATAACTAGCGGTCACACTGGTGAATGGGAGAACTGTGACACAGATTTAGCCCTTCATTTAAGTGTCTACTAACAGGCGCTTAATTTCCTTAAGTGACACAAGATGAATGGTGGTCATAGATGAGTAGTGAAAAGATGAAAAGTGTTGAGGCAAGTGGATCTAGATTTTAATTTTTTTTGTCATTATCTGTCGCATGATCATTCAATTGGCGACCTCAATAGATTTCATGACTTAATTTTTAAAAATGTAAAAAATTATTTATTTATTTTTTTCCCTTTGTTTTATAAAGGCCTTTCTGGAGTTTGTTGAAGAGGCAAATGCTGTTGCCATGGTGAATTATTATTCCACGAATACAGCCTACATTAGAATGAAACCTGTCTTTGTTCAGTTTTCGAACCACAAGGAGCTGAAGACTGAGAACAGTTCAATGGTGAGATTATGCATACAGTATAAATTATTGTATAACCCAGTAACAATAATTTTCCGTGGACAATTGGGGCATTTTTTGAGAAATATTCCGTTGATTTTGCTGTGGTGAAAGATTTTCCTTGATTAAAGCTTAAGCTGTTTAGTGGTAGTTATAGGAAAAGTCACCACATGTCTTGTCATATGATACCTATGTCCAGTTTGCATGAAATTCGATGGCACTACCATTCTTTTGATGGCAACCTAGACGCTTTATTGCCAAATATCTATGGTAACAAGACTAGTGGTGTCTTGGATGAGAGTATATGGTCCAATGTGAAGGGGATTGGGCAAATGGTTTCCACTTTTCCCCCCCTTCTCTTTCGCTGTAGTATTATAGTTTAAAACTGGCGATCTAATCAGTTAAAGATGTAGTTTAAAAAAAAAAAAATTCTTTTTTTTTTGTCTGCTGATTTTTTAACATTTTGATTCATTGCTTCATTCTGATTGCAAAAATATGAATTCAAGTAAATTTATAAACTACATAATCATTAGGTTTGTAGTAATAATATATTACAATGTATACTATATATTATTTTGCGATTTGTTGCATTTACTGTAAAACTGATGAATTTCCTCCTTTTTTATTTTGGAACAAATTGTAGACCTGTAAATTCTCAGTCAATTAACTGAAATCAGTCAATTCGTCAAATTCAAATATTTTTTGAAAGAAAAGTCATGAATCGTAGTTGAATGACCGTGAAGTAATAGGAATGTCCCACAGCCCTACGCATAGCTCATGGGCCGTTTATATTAACGGATATATTGCCAAGGCTAAGCGACACTTCTTAGAATTGCAGTGTATTTTCACACAGCCTTCGTGAAATTATCTTTTCACTTTCCAAACCTGTCGTGATCCCAATGGTAGCCAATTTTAACTGAGCCGCCGAGCGATAAATTTCACTGTTTCCTCTAAGCCAAAATCGACCATATTTACTTGGCAGAACCTAAAAGTATGAAAAAGTTTAATGCAAAAGCCGGAAGTGCGTTTTTTAGACACCTTCAAATCGAAAGTTATATGATTGCTACAAGCACATCTCGATTGCCTCATGTTGTAAACTAACTGGTTGACCGTTTCTTCACTGATGTGGGTACCTAATTATAAGAAACAATTGTAAGTAGCCAAATTAATTCCCACGTAAATTAGTTTTCTGCCATTGTTTTGCTCAAGTGAGCTTGCTGTTTATTATTCATCTCGATTCTTTGGATTTATCTGATACGATACGAAGTTTCAGTGAGGTTCAGTTTGTCTCAGTCAATTTTTATAGAGCTCATTTACAGGTCTAAAATTGTCATTACCATTAAAAAATTACACGATTTTATTTATTTATTTTTCTGATAAGATTTCATCTTCTTCGTTTTCCCTCCCCCCCTCTCCCTACAAGAATTCAACTGCGCAAGCAGCATTGCAAGCTGCCCAAGGTCTGTTGGGTCCTGGAGCCTCAATTGGCAGCAACTGTGAACACACTATCCTGCGTGTCATTGTGGACAACGTTATGTACCCAGTAACTCTTGAAGTGTTGCATCAGGTAATATAAAGATGTATAATTATTGGGAAGTTAATTTTCTTTTGATCATGGTTTTGTGTTTTCCTCAAGTGAGGGAGGTGATGCTGTCAAGTAAGGGTTTTACCTGCTGTCTTATTTGGCTCTTATTTATTGGGCAATACAATTTTTACAAGTTTGGTCCAAATGCACATCCAAAACCTTAAATGTGACAATTTTGTCTTCTTAAGATGACAATTCCTTTTCTTCATTTCAGCTGTTTTCTCGCTATGGCAAGATAAGCAAAATCATCACTTTCACCAAAAATGGTAAGTACCAGTTCAAAAGTTTTTCATTTGCAAATATTTTAGGTATTTCAAATTTTAATAATCAAAACATGGTGTCTTTTATTATTGTATGGTTACTGGCCATTGCTTTAACATCCATTTTAGTATTTAACGGATGACTTGTCACATTGATTTATCTGGGCATGGTCCTTTGACCTCCCATGGTGGGCAGGAGGTCACGCTTCTTCTATCTCCATATATCTGTTTTGTGAGTTGCTTTCTGTCTTTGTCTTGGAAAGGGATTACTTAATTTTGTCCCAACCCTGGCTGGAGTCCTTGACTGGGAACGAAACGGTCAAATGAATAGTTTTGGAAGATGGTTTTTTTCTCTCTTGTAAATCACATCTTGTTATGTATTGTTAGTTATGTATTATGTAAACATTTGAGTGTGTTCCTCTTAGTGGGATCCTGTGCTGGTGTCTGGTTGAGATGTTATGGTGATCTCAAAGTACATGGTGCATGCTACGTCTGTTCCCTATTTGTACCAGTTCCTTTTTGTCTTGTGTTGCAAGCACCGTAAAAACCTTAAGAACAACCAAACCAAAAAATATTTTTTGTTTTATATTTGTTTTAGTTGCATTTTTCATATTTCATCCAAAAGACTTTCATCTGTAATTAAAATTATTTTTTACCAGTATGTCAATGTTAATCTAGCGATTTACTAATTCTCCACCCAGATACGTTCCAGTGTCTCATTCAGTTTGCTGATCCTATTTCGGCAACCACAGCTAAAGAGGTAAGTCCCCGCCACTCTGTATTGTATTGATAACTTATAATGACATGTCATTGGGCAGTGATGCCAAAACTCTGGTTTCACCGGAAAATAAAATCTGATCTGGAGAAAAAATTCCGGGTTACGGGCAGATTCTGGTGAGGTCAGATTGTTCCATCACTGCCACTACTACTACAACCACCATCACTACTACTACTGCTACAACCACCATCACTACTGCTACAACCACCACCACCACATAATCGCTACCACAACCAATACAAGAACACATCATCACTACTACTACTACTACAACCACCACCACCACACTAATACTACATCTCTGCCACCACTACAACCACTACCACATCACTACTAATACAATCACCACCACTACTGCTACAACCACCAATACCACACTATCACTACCACTACAACCATATCGTCATCACTGCAACTACTACTACTACAATCACCACCACTGTCATATCATCATCACAACCACCACTACTGCAACCATCATCACTAAAACTACTACTACTAATACATCCAATACTACCACATCATCACGACCACTGCTACTACAACTACATCCAGTACTACATCATCATCATCTCTACTACTACTACTACAACCACCACCAAATCATCACTACCACTATAACTGCAACTACCACCACCACATCATTATCACAACTGCCACTGTTTATGCCTATTATTCTGCCCAAAATGTCCCTCAATTTTAGGCTTTCTGAACTTTGCAGCCATGGTAATATTTGAATATTGTGCAAATTTTTTCTCTCTTTTTTTCTCAGCAATTTTGAATGCAATTACTTCTTTGTACAGTCTTGAAAAATATTGAGTTTGGGATTAGAGTTATATTTGTATGCACTGCTCTTCTCTCCACCCCCCCTGCAATGAATATAAAATGTTACCAACACCAACATGGTGATCAATCTTCCACCCATATGGTGTTTCTATTGATGGGGAAAAGCTCAGTCTTTTTCATCATTTTCATCGTCAGTAATTTACAGGTCTGTAGGAAGTCAAAACATTCCATTGTTTGAGATATGTAGTTTGGCAGTTATGAACTGTTCTTACAAAATAAAACCCACTGATTGAAAAAATATA
>NC_088360.1:16662183-16724683 GCF_034508935.2 Berghia stephanieae | reverse complement strand
CTATAATATTTATTTTGACTTTCTATTGGGCTTCAATATAAAGACTTAGGATTTGAACATCCTATGAATTAGATATTCACTTCGACATTTGTAGAAATGGGGATTACTGCTCTTATATGGACCTAGGTAAGCTGCACAAAGTAAAATACCCATATGAGTAGTTAACAGTAGATTTGATGTTTGGATGTGCGATTGAGTCTATTTGCATGCTTGCATGGAAGTAAAAGACTTGAATATTTTTGAAGATGATATTAAGCTTTATAGAGTTCAAACTAGGCTTGTTTTCGTTCCAATCGTCCTATCTTACCCCTATTGCCAACCAGTAAACGCAACTTCTTTTAGATATCCATTACTCCATGAAACTTCATTTCTCAATGATTTGATAGATTGAAGTGCCAGTCTCCAAAGTTTCCAATAAACTTACACAGAAGTAGTCAATCTTTTGCATGTTTGTTAAGAACTCTTGAATGCCCAGATGGTAATTTGAGTTCTTCTTTCCTCTCCTCTGTCCTCTAAGACTTCCTATACAGTCTTCTATACTCATAGAATATATCAATGTCTTGTGAAGGCAGTCACAGAAGTAATTATTTCTGAACATTTTGAATTACATTGGGTATAACAGACCTGTCTACTATTACGATTAATCATAAAATTACAAAATTTGGGCTACAGTATCAGAGCTTTATGAGATTAAAACTTAGTGAAAATGAAAGTTGATGCCAGACTACATAATTTAAAGAATCTCCTAAAAATCACGAATTAGAACATTTTCAAGTAGGCATGGCATGTCTGGTATAAAGGAACATCACAATACAATTTGTTGAGAGTTAGCACAGTATGACCCTCTTCTATTATGCCTTACTGTTTTGTTTTTTTTTTGTTTGGTATCCCGATCTTCCAGCCCCAACTTTTAAAAAAGACATTGAGTTATGTTTATAGAAAACCGGTTAAATCTTGTATCTTGATCAAATTATTATTTTCCCCCTTTTTATGATCTGGTTATAAGACGTTCTGACCATTGTTTAAAAATATTGTCTTGGTATTTTACTGTGTTTCATTTGGTTGCATGAAGCTGAAATTTGAATGTATAGACCTTTATTGTGGGCTGGGTTTAAATTTTAAAATCTGTACATAGCAAAAGAAATTTGACATGAAATAGTAGATATGAAACTTACATACATACCTTTTATATGTTTTGCAAGTTTACAGGTTGCTAACTCTTTTGATTTGACCAAACTTTTAAATTACATGACAGAAAGACAGTAAACACTTTTTAAAAATCAAATTAACAAACCCTATAATTATCTAGTTATTGACTCATTCCCCCCCCCCCCCCCCCCCCCCCCCCCCCCCCAAGCGGACATTGATTCCATCATGTCTCTTCTTCTTTTTTTTTTTATTTTTTATTTTTTATTTTTTTTTTTTTGGCTGTTGGCATCTTTAATATTCATTTTTGCAGATCTGGAAGTTGATATTGATATGATTATTGGAGCAAATGCAGACTTTTGACTTTTTCTTTTTCCTCACAATATCACTTAAAGGATAAACTACAATTTCGTTATACATTGTAGGGTAGGAAACATATGTATATAATTGGATTAGGTGCACCGATGAAACCAAAATTCCTCCCCCCCCCCCCCAATTTCATTTAGCAAACACCCTTTCATTTTATGTTGTGATGTCTGAGGATGTATTTTGTTTTTGTTGTTGGTTACTTAAGCTTTTTGTATTACTTATTTTTGATATTACTCTTTTCTCTTCACAGACAAAAAATTCTTATGCTGACTTATTAATTTATTTTTCTTTTTTGTCTCTTCTTTCTCTCGACCCCACCCAACCCCTACCTCTCTGATCCTGATGTGTTGCTGGAACTTGTCTCATCTGATCTGCTCTCGATGACTCGACACCTATTGCTGCTGTTGCTGCTGCTGCCACTGCCATTACTTGATCCTGGCAATTACTACCTCCCGTCATTTGTCTTATTATGCCGCCTTGCTATACCTACCATTGTTTTTAAAAAATTATCTCTAGAAGGCCACTCCTGATGCTCTCTTTATACTGTTTGGTATGTCTACTATATCTTGAAGTATTTTGCTAATGTTGACATTTTACTTGTTGATTTCACATATGTTTTGCTTTACGTGCCTTCTGAGAAAAGTGGTAAATGATTGGTTTTATTGATAAACTGAAGAGAACTCTTTCTGTGTTGTGGGTGGAACAATCAACACTTTCTTGCTTTTGAACTTTATTTTTATTTTATTTAAAACAATTTTTTTTTTTTGTCTTGGACTAAACTTGTTTTGCTTTGTTTCTTCATTTGGAGTTACATTCATTAATGTTTCAGAGACCTCATTCTTCAGCTGTTTGGTTAGCTGAATTTTCTATTATTTTGTACAAGGTTTCATCAACTATCTCTGATTCTTTCTTTTGATTCAAGAGATAATTCATGTGGCTTCACGCTTGTCTCTATAATTAAATTAAACTCGTTATATTCTTTTTTGAATGGGGTCTTTGATTCGGGGGATTGAAATTAATATTGATATGAGATTGGATCCACTTTTTTCATAAACACTAAAAAAAAAAAAAGAAGTAAAAAATGTGCCTTAAAGGTGATAGATATATCCCTTGAAGCAATTTTGTCTTGATGCAATGTTGTTTTAACTCGATAGACCTAGTTCTTACTTTTAAAATGCTTGGCTGTAAATACATGTTTTGCCCTTGTTCGTAACTTCTATCCATGCACTTTGTTCTTTGGACTCTAATCGCTTTATATCATATCATTTAGTTGGGTTTTTTTTTTCTTTTCTTTTTTTCCCACCCCATAGTTATATGGTATTTTCTCATTCTGCTTTTCAGGTGTCTATGGTAATGTGCACCGTGTGAAGATCTTGTTCAACAAAAAAGATAATGCATTGGTTCAGATGGCAGATCCCACCCAGGCTCAACAAGGTGTGATATCGCATGACAATTATACTATGCTTTATAGCAGGGTTAGGACCCATTGTGGGTGGGGAGATCACTGTTACTGTGTCTTCTACAGTTAAATGTATGGTATTAGGTTTTGGAGGTGATATTTCATTTCTTTGTAAATTTATGCTGTTTAGATCTTGTGGGATCCTGTGATACTTTAAGGTTATCTCAACTGAAGTTCCTTGATAGGATGCTTTTGGAGTCTATATCTGACCCTTATTTGATATAGTACTATACAGTGTTGTCAACCTTGCTGATTGTACACATTTTAATGAGTGTACGTATTATGACAATTTTATTATTTAGGCATTTTTAACAATCATAATCTTTTTGATTTATCTACTCTGTTGATCAAGTTTCATTGTTTTCTTTGTTTCCCTCTACCCCTTACTAATAAAGTTTATCAGATTGTTAATATGTCTTTTTGAGTGGGGTTCCTGTCCTCCCATAGCGGGCAGGGTTGCACTTATTGTCTTCTGTCCCTTTATATCTATTTTCCAATTTGCTTTCCGTCTTGTCTTGGAATGAGATCACTTGGTTTTGCCCTGGCCGTAGTGCGAGATATTATTTTCCTTGTAAATCATCTCTGTTATGTATTTTTTTATTTGTTATTTTGAATGTATAATGTAAGCATTTGAGTATTCCTCTTAGTGGGATCTTATACTGATGTCTGGGTGAGACATTTAAGTGATCTCAAACTAAGTACATTGATGGTGTGCTCTTGGAATCTACATCTGTTCCCTTTGTCTTTTTTCTCAAGTCCTTTTAATCATACATCTAAAATCTTTTCACTATCCAATTTTCTTGCTTTTTACTGGCGCTGATATGACCTAAATGTGTTGCAAGCGCACTAAAACCCTTAAAAACAAAACAAAAAACCAAACCACCTTTTGTATTTACATAAGGGAGTCCTGTCAGATTTTACATGCAATTTTTCTCATTCTCCAGCTATTACATACCTTGACAAAGCCAAGATCTGGGGCAAGCAGCTTCGTGTAGCACCATCAAAGCACATGTTGATTCAAATGCCAAAGGATGGCCAGTCGGTAAGAACAGGCTTTCCCTATGACTTAAACCGATTGGTTTTGTTATGGTTGCAATTTTGAGATGCACATTATGATACTTCAGATATGTAGGAAACAATTCGCAAAAAGTAACAAATTATAAAGAGGCATTCTACAGATGTTTTATATCAATATTTTCTATCATTTTTATATAAGTAGTTCATAAATCATTGTGAAAGGGGTTCCAATTTTCATAGTTGAGTTGCAAACAACTATCAAATTTTATTCTATGAAATCTTCACCTTGAATAGAATATATTTTGTTCCTCCTTCGTTCAGTATTGTTTACCTTTTTGGTGGATTATTCAATACGGATATATGTGATGGTTTTAGAAAATCAGTTCAATGAATGAAGGATTAGACAAATGGAAAAGATCTAAGAATTATTAGAAACTTTCATTTTAATCACAGTGCAACCGTCAGGATCTAAGAATTATTAGAAATTTACATTTTAATCAAAGTGCAACCGTCAAGATGTGTTTTGTCACCAGACCTTTTTAATATCTACAGCGAAATAATTATTAGAACTTTAGGGGGTAGTCCAGGCATTAAGATCAATGATGAGAATATCAACAGTATAAGGTATGCAGATGACACAGCACTCAGACTCGAAATAAAATTTACAATTGTCCTTGATAAAGTAGTTACAGAGAGTGAATGTAAAAAAGACAATGCATGTTTGTATCAAGGAGTGAAAAAAATCCAACATGTAACTTAATAATCAAAGGAGAACCTATAAAACAAGTTCAGACATTGGATACATAACTTCAGGTGGCAGATGTAGCACCGAAATAAAAAGAATTGCAATAGCTAAAGATAGTTTTAATAAAATAAGTCTAATTTTCAAAAACCACAATATCTCAATGATAACAAAACATAGGGTTTTGAAGGCCTATGTACGGTCAGTATTATTATATGGCTGTGAAAGTTGGACAATTACAGAAGGCATTAGAAAGAAACTGGAGGCAGCAGAAATGTGGTTCCTTAGAAGGATGTTAAGAATCTCATGGACAGATAAGAAAACTAATGAAGTATTAGAGCAAGCTGAAACTAAAAGGTTACTAATTTGATTTGTACAATAGGAAGACAAATGCAATTTTTAGGTACCTAAATCGACATAAATGTATTGAACATCTTGCTCTCACAGGAAAGATAGAAGGTAAAAAGAGTAAAGGAGAAGAGTAATATTGGTTTTCTGAGATTATCTGATCAGAGAGATGAATGGTGTACCATGATCACCGATGTCTGGCACAGACTTGGTACTTGAAGATGAAGAAGGTATATGAGCATAAATCATTGATTTCAGAAGAAAATATTTTAATTTCCTAGGTCTTAATTTTAGTTTCAATGTGATAATTTTTGCAGGACACCCTGTAAAAGTTATAAAATCCACTGATCTCTCTTGATTTTGTGCTCACTGGCTTTAGCAAAACTCAATTACAATTATTTTTCACATTGCATTGACAGGATGCTGGTCTAACCAAGGATTTCGTGAGTTCACCTCATCACAGATTCAAGAGGAGTGGATCCAAAAACTACATCTTTCCCCCAACTGGTGTGCTGCATTTGTACAATGTGTATGTATTTTTTAAGATTTCAAGTTAATCATGTTTTTTAAAGTTTTTTTTTTTTTTAGCGCTCTGGATTATTTTCAGTCTCTTAAGCATGTGATGAAAACTACTGACACCTCTTCTGATGTCATGATTATTGATATTTCTGAATCCTTAAAGAGACTGATTAGTACCAGCCATGCGTTACGATTCTCATGAAAGTTGAAAAATCTTTTTAAACCAATTTTTCATATATCTCTATTTCTGAGCTTTGGACAGTAAAGGGAAAACAATGAGACTCATTACATCAGATGTTTTATTCGCAACAAGGCAGTCAGATAATGGCCTGGGAAACAAACGTTTTGGTGGGATTTTTAGGTTACAAATTACTTCTTAAAAGTCTTAAATTAGCATAGTACAAGAGGTAAACATACAGCGTGCAGGGCTGAGTATTGTACAAGAAATATGTGCACAGCCTGCAGGGCTGAAAGTAATCCGCTTAAATGTTTCATTTCTACCCATCGCTATCACAAATCCACCTTTTCCAAGATTACTTTGAATAAGACCGCCATGAAACCACAGCTATGTTATTGATATTGTCATCACTAAAACAACCACTACATCATCACCCCTATCACCATTACTGCTACAAAGACCTCATCATTATCATCTCTACCACCACTGCAGGAACAGCCACTGGGTGGGGATCCTGACCCCCCATAGTGGTACATGCTGCGTCTTCTATTCCCCCTTACCCGTTTTCCAATTGTTTCCTGTCGTTGTCTTGGAATGAGATTACTTAGTTTTGTCCTGACCTGGCCGGAGTTCCTTGGCTTGGAGGGAAACAGTCGAATGTATAATTTTAGTTTTGGGAGAGTTTTTTTCCTTGTAAATCATCTCTCTGTTATGCATTGTATTATGTTTAGTTTACATATTATATTATATGATTTGTAAACATTTGGGTGTATTCCTCTTAGTTGGGACCTGTGCTTGTGTCTGGATGAGACTTGAGCGATCTCAAACTAATTACTTTGATGGTGTGCTCTTGGAATCTACATCTGTTTCCTATTTAAACCAATTCCCCTTTGTCTTACCTTATCTTTAGTAGTGCTTTAATTGTAATTTTAGAACTTTTTACTATCCCATTTTCTTCCTTTTTACTGGCGCTGATATGACCTCAATGTGTTGCAAGCGCCGTAAACCCCTTAACAACAAACAATCCCTTGAAATTCGACTAGAGTAGGACTTGGCTATAACAGGGATTTTGCTGTTATACCGGTTTCCATTGTATAAACAGGCTTTGTGACAACCACTTTTATGTGATTAATGGCTAGTTATTGACAAACAATCTATTGAAAGTCGGACCCCCCCCCCCCCCCCCCCCCCCAACTTAAAAAAAAAAAAGCTGGAGGATGGTGAGCTATTTGAACATTATTTTTTTTTTCATTAACTTTATTATTTCCAGGCAAAATCTGGAGGAAGAGGACATTCGCAGTATGTTTTCTCAATACGGATCAATTAAGGCCTTCAAGTTTTTCAAGTAAGTCACTGATTTGTAGAGTTTTCCTGGTTTCATTGCTTAATTGTTTCAGGTTTATTTTTGTCTCGTAGGTAATCATTCAAATTTTCCCTTGTTTAACCCATTGCTTGACAGCCCATTCTCAGGAAGTTTAACAACCAAGGACGGGGAGATCGCTCTTGTCGGAAATTTCCCACAGACACAAAAAAAAGTCATAGAGCCATCTCTATTAGTGGAATTTTCATATTTTAAATTGTGTTAGACAGAGGAGCAATTTATCTACATTTTAATACCAAGAAGCATATGTTTGGACCGAAAATAATGAAAAATTCTCTAGTTTGACCTTGTTTAGGATGTCTGAGTCCGACCACCACTCTGGTGTTGATTCTGGATCAATATTTTCATCATATCTGGTTCTAACGATGTCTCTTCCATTTCTAAATTAACTTTATGTCCGATTCATCACCAGAATCACTACCAACATCGTCTGACATGGTTGCAAGTACCAACAAATTTAGGAGATCAAAGGCCATTTTCTTTTTTTTACTTCATTTTTTGGACCAAATTTGAAAAAAAATTGTAACCTCGCTAATAATTGTCAAAATTGGATATGGTAAAAAGTTAACTTTCAGTACTTTTTTGGAAATTCGCATTTTTTATATAGTAGTGTATTTTTCGGACCAAAAAAAGCTTCAAAACAAAAGTACTAGATATGGTGAATCACTGGTTGGGTCGTAATTGGGCGTTTTGTCATGATCGGGGTTGGAAATCAGCGGCTGCAATCTGGTGTTCTGTCAAGCAATTGGGTTAAGATAGTTGAAACAAATGGCTAGACATTTGGACTGAATCGAATATTAATCTTTATTTTCTTATTTATATTATAATGATGGCTCTCAGTCACAAATACTAGTGTTAGCTTCAGGGGGTAACGATTTTAAGCTCTGCATGATTCTATCTCTTCCAATCTTTTTATTCATCCAACTATCTTGTTATAAAACATTACTCAGCAGTCTCTTGTTTCAGTTAGTATCAGTCACCTTTTCCATTATTTTTTACAGCATTTCATTAATAATTTTTGGCCTTTTCTCCCCAGCAATGACAGAAAGATGGCACTAGTTGAAATGTCTTCTGTTGAAGAGGCAACCCTCGCTCTGGTGGTGAGTTGAAGCTTTAATTACATCAAGGCCATCCATCTCCCACATCTCTCCCTTGTTTTTATTCTTTTCATGCTTTAATATATCTCTCTCATTGAATTGAAATTCGCCAGGATTAGTCAACAATTGGTTGACTAACCTCCAGTCCAGTGTAAAGTTTAAAAAAAAAAGAAAAACATTAAATTAGCGGAACACTCTGCTAAGACTATTACCACCCAGTGTGGTGATTGCCATCCACCTTCCCTCTCTGTAAAGCAGCAAACTCAACACTGGCGTTTCCATCATGTAATTTTAGCGAGTCAAACAATGTCCATATTTTAAAGCTTCTATGCAAAAGCCTGTCAGTTTTTCTTGTAGTAGTTTCTTGGAATATTATTGTATTGAATAAAAATACAGTTGTATGGAAAAGGACTCTTGTCATTTTCATGGAGGACTTTTTGATTTTCGGATACACCACTAACATTTCTTTTCACCCATTGCTTCTCCCATAGCGGGCAGGGAGGTACATAATGTGTCTTCTATCCCCTTATATCTGTTTTCCAACATGCTTTCTGTCTTTGTCTTGGAATGAGATTACTTGGTTTTGTCCTGGCTCTGGCCGGAGTCCTAGCTGGGAGGGAAACAGTCAAATGCATAGTTATTGATTTGGGAGATGATATTTTTTTCCTTGTAAATCATCTCTCTGTTATGTATTATTATTTTTATTTTGAATGTAAGCATTTGAGTGTATTCCTCTTTGTTGGATTTTGTGCTTGTGTCTGGATGAGACTTGTAGGTGCGGGTGGTTGGATGGGAGCATCACCCTTGAATCGTATACCTATGATGTTCGCATGGGTGTACGATCCGATAGTGATGTCGTTTCTTCTTCTCTTTACTAGCCTATCCTGCTTCTTTGGTTTGTGATTGTATTTTTGACAGGGGATATTTTTTTTTCTGTAAATCTTCTGCCTGTTTGTTCTTGGTTATTTATAATTTAGCTTGTGATATCTTTAGGTTATGATTTTGATTTACATTTGTCTCTATTTTTGTTAGATTACTTGTTTTTTTTGTTTCAGCGGTCTCTCATATAACCTCAATTGTGTTGGAAGAGACCTAAAGCAACAAACAAAAAAAAAAAAAAAAAAGAGTTGTAGGTGATTTCAAACTAAGTACATTGGTGGTATGCTCTTGGAATCTACATCTGATCCCTATTTGTTCTCAGTTCCCCTTTGTCTTACTTTTTCTTGGGTGCTTTAATTGTAATTTTAGAACTTTTTACTATCCCATTTTCTTCCTTTTTACTGGCGCTGATATAACCTAAATGTGTTGCAAGCGCCGTAAAATCCTTAAAAACAAAAAACAAATCACCCATTGCTTCTCAAAAGAAAAATTTTCCCTTTTAATCCTGAACTACCAAACCAAGGGAAATAACTTAGGAAAAACTGGCCTTGTTTCACACAAATATTTACTGTCTGTACCACTGATGAATCCCCAATTAAAACTATATTTTCAAGTAAATTAATCAATTCCCATTAATTTGGTAGACAGACCTGCCTACTACCACCAAACATTTGTAGAAATACAAATTTTTGGCTCTAGCTACAGATCTGCATAGGTCTTTTTGACTCAATAAATTTAGTTTAGCAAAGTTAAGCTCCTTAGAACCTATGTTCAGGACCTTGGGAGTATTTTTGGACCGTGCGGAGAACAAATTGTTGATTTGTAAAGTGAATTTTTCCTTTTTAAACATCATATATTTGTGAAATCTACCTTAATCAACATTATCGTCCAAAGTACTTTCAAAGACCAAAGAATTTCAAAAAATCAAATCGGGTGGATTTGAGTGAAAAAATTCGTCTCACTTTAAAAGATCACACTTCAGATTGCACTACTAGTTTTTTTTTAAAAAACAGTAAACAGCTTTTTTCAGTTTCACTACTGAACTGGATACTGGCTAAAAAGCCACCGAAGGTGTTCCCCTTCCTTAAATGACACAACCTGGTCCATATCATGAGCGGGTGCATTGAGAAGAAATGGGTTAAATCTTAATTTCAAACTGCCAGACAATTTTGCTGATCGTTTCGCTGACCTTATAAAGCTTTTTGAAAGCTGTGTCAAGTTTACTGAGTTTGAAAGAAGTTCAGACAATTACGTTTTTTCATTTACAGGTCTGAATACAATGGATTTGCTCTATAATCAAAACCCAATGGCTATTTCATATTGCTAAATTCTACACCATCAACACAATCTATAGTGTTTTTATAGGCATGCTCACCCAAATTAATCTTTAATAAATTGGTTTAAAACTGGTTTTATAAATTTAATCCCCGGTTTGATATGAATGGTGAGGAATTTGGTGATATCGAGGCAATGCCTTGTGTCAATGACATGTTTGGTGGAGAGAGTTCATTGTTTACTTGGACCTGATCTGAAGAAACTTGTCTACCCATTTACCAAACTGGGACCAACTTCAGGTTGCTCATAATGGGAAGTGTCGTCTTCCTTGCTTTATTGTCTCCAAGTTTTCAAATAAAACCACTCGTTGGAAGGGACATGAAACTTAGTTCAGTGTTAAATGTGCAGTTATAATTTATTGATTTATTTAGTAAAGGACACTATCGTATAGTTCCTTCTTTATTCACTACCAGATCTGAATCCAGCAAAGTAATCTTCGCCAATAATGTGGTTAATGGTAATATAATTAAATGTAAAATTTTTCATTGCTTTATAATAGTTTGTAATGAAATTGACTAACAAGCATTGTCTATTGTTTCATTTTTTTTCCAGGGCCTTCACAATTACCAAGTGGGAGACAGTCTTCACTTGCGAGTTTCCTTCTCCAAGTCGACCATCTAAACATTCATTGCATTTCTATAACATCACCCTTCATCGCCGCATCCATTATCAAATGTATAAATGTCATAATTAACATTGTTCATCTGATATCATGTTTTTAATTGCTATGCTTCTGTATACTGATTCATTTTAACTGATATTCTAAATACGTAATAAATATTCTGATTGCGTAATGGAAGTCATTGCAGTAGGTAGATTGGTAGTCTGATCACCTTCATCCATTGTATAAAGTTTTTTTTAATTTTTGTTTTGTTGTTGTTGTAAATTTTATATATTCTTTTGCGTTCTGGCAGGTGTGTGAATATAATGTTGATGTGAAAGGAAGTTTCTGAAGTTTGATATGGTTGGATGTATGTACTAGATTGATGTCGGAGGTCCAGCTTTGTACGACCTCTTTCAATAATCTATGTATTTGTTGTCATATGGAATAAATATTGTTTTATACAATTATTTTACTTTTTGATTGTATGTTTTATTGAAGGACTGGCAGACAGACTAGTTGTCTTCTATATGAAACAGCCTAAAGTAAAGTTTTTTTTGGTAACATTTCTGGGTGAGTTCCTGACCTCCCATATTAGGCAGTGGGGTACATACTGTGTTTTCTATCCCCTTATATCTGTTTTCCAACATGCTTTCTGTCTTTGTCTTGGAATGAGATTACTTGGTTTTGTCCAGGCCCTGGCCAGAGTCCTAGCTGGGAGGGAAACAGTCAAATGCATAGTTATTGTTTTAGGAGATGATTTTTTTCCTTGTAAATCATCTCTCTGTTATGTGTTATATTTGTTATTTTGAATTTATAATGTAAGCATTTGAGTGTATTCCTCTTAGTTGGATTTTGTGCCTGTGTCCGGATGAGACTTAAAGATGGTCTCAAACTAAGTACTTTGATAGTGTGCTCATGGAATCTACATCTGATCCCTTTTTATTCCCAGTTCCCCTTTGTCTTACCTTTTCTTGGGTGCTTTATTTGCAATTCTAGAACTTTTTCTATCCCATTTTGTGGGTGGGGTTCCTGACCTCCCATACTGGGGAGGGAGGTACATACTGTGTTTTCTATCCCCATTTGTCTGTTTTCCAACATGCTTTCTGTCTTTGTCTTTGAATGAGATTACTTGGTTTTGTCCTGGCTGGGAGGGAAACAGTCAAATGTGTAGTTAGTTTTGGGAGATGATATTTTTTTTCATCTCTCTGTTATGCACTGTATTATGTTATGTATTATATATGATTTGTAAACATTTGAGTGTATTCCTCTTCGTGGGGACCTGTGCTTGTGTCTGGATAAGATTTTTAGGTGATCTCTAAGTACATCACTGATAGTGAGCTCTTGGAATCTAAGTGTGTTCCCTATTTTGAACTAATTCCCGTTGTCTGCCTTATTCTTGGATGCTTTTATTGTAATTCTAGAAATTTTTACTATCCCATTTTCTTCATTTTTACTGGCGCTGATATGACCTTAATGTGTTGCAAGCGCCATACCCTTAAAAACATTTTAAAAAATAATTATGGTGCCCACCTTATATATTCCTAGCTTCGATCGACACTGATATCCATCTCCCATATGGTCCTACTATTACAACAGCAACTACTACTAAAACTACGAATTCTTGGTTCTTTGGGTCCTGAAGAAGGCCGGCCTCTCACAAATTCAATAACTTTCTTTTTGTAGTCGTCCATCTTGAGCACAAGGGGCACAAAAAAATCGAGCAATACTACAAATTATGGCGACATGCTAGTTTTTTTGTTACGACTGTGTTGTGCTGCCTATGGAGGGTGTTCTTTAGCTTTTGTGCTGTTTATTTTTGTGAGTGGTTCTCACTAAATATCAGATCACGAACTTCAATAAATTTCTTTCTCTTGTCGTCCATCCTGACAAACGCAACAAAAAGTAGGTACAGAAAACTGATTTTTCAAACCCAACAATGCTCAATTTAGTCACTTTTGCTTAAAAGAGTTTGCAATTCTGAGCATTTTGATACCAATATCATACATGTATCTCAATTTTTAAGGAAGATATGGTCATTTGAAAATTTGACAATTTCGTTGTCGCGACACCCTGCTTCAGCACCCAACTTCGGGACTTCGTATAAAAAAAAGTATCGGGCTCACAATGACAAAATTTCAACTGCTTAGAGTCTCATAGAAATTAAACAACTCCAATTTTTTTCAGAACTCTAGCTCTTTATTTAATTACATTTTAAGCGCCACGAAAACACAAAAAATGCATATTTCCCATAAATCGCCAAGGGAGACAAAAAATGTGTCCGTCGAGGCAGCCTCTGGTCGGCACGCCATTTTGCTCTCACTGACTGGGCTGTGCAACTCGTGTTTATTTACCAAAGTTAAATGCTGGGCGAATGCGGGCGATACTTATAATCGGTACGGCATCTCCATATTTTAAGAGAAAAATGGATAAGCTTTCCAGTAATGTAAAAATAGTCTGCTGAAATTTTGTGGAAATGAGTTTAATCTTCCTTTTTTTGAGAAATTTTAAAAATAAAATCGGTTCCCCTAAATAAACCAACAGTTATTTGGTATCGATCGAAACGTCAAGATCTTGTGCACATTTTAAACCAATTACTGATCCGATACCACCCATGGCCCGAATTCGCCAAGCTCTTCAAGATGACCGATCGCGAAAAGTTCGTTTTTTCCATCAACGGGCGAGCCGATTAGTGACTTGTTTCAAAACCCACTTAAATTATCTTTTAAAAAAGCAGATAAATCATTTAGACACCATTTTAAAGGGATTTGAATAAGCTTTCGATTGATATAAATTTTATCCTTGTCATTTTGATATTTAATGGAATACAACGAAGTAAAATTATGTAAAACACATCGAAAATTGTCCGCCAGAGCGCATTAGCGGCAGTTTGCCGTACCTACAAAAAGAAACGAACAAATGGAGAAGACTAGTTTTGTGTCATGTTGTCTATGGAAGAGGGTTTCTCTTATTTCTTGTACATTCGTTTGCTGTTCGCTTTGTGTGTTGTATGGGGTTTGTGGTCTGCCTTAAGGTAGAAAAATGCCATTTAAAAACTTAACAGCAGCGAAAAAACCCCGACACCTTGATATAAAATTTGAACCGAGTCTAAAAAGTCTTTTCTCTATTACCATTATTTGTACCAGTTTATTTTAATGAGGGTTGTTTGATGGCCGAGGTATCACATTAAAAAAAAAATCCCACCAAGTCCGGAAGAGTTGAATGATCGGTATATGAGGTGGAGAGTTCAGTGTGTTTTGTTTCATTCAATTACAGTACATGTGGAATAATGTTCCCCCTTAATGTAATAATCAGACTAATACTAAGGGGCCCGAACTTCGGCACCAGGTCTGTAAATCTTCTGCCAATTTTCGGATTTCCGACAACTTGATTTTGCTCGATAGGTTCTGTTAAGGGCTGACATTAAAAAAAAAAAGAAAAGAAATAGAAGTTTTATTTCGTGCCTCGAAAAAATCAGTTTTTATTCCGTTTCGAAAGCCGACTTTAAAAATAAAAGAAAGTTTTTATTTGTCGCTTCAAAGAAAGACAAAACTAGTCAGTGTCAGTGTCAGCTATGTTCCATCTTGTCAATTATCACCACCAGCACACTCCGCCTGATGTGGATGTATTCACTGCCTACCACAGACCACCGTCCTGTGTTATCTATGCTGCCTACTGCCTTCTCCACAGACGAGAGCGAGGTGACAGTGTTGCGTCGCGAGTCGTCAACACACGCGAAGTCTATGTAATTGTAAATATGTACTACGCCCTCCTACTGTTACTGTTGTTTTTTAATCCATTGAAAATATCGAACTTTTCAGTGAATTTTATGATTAAAAAAAAAATAAAAAGACAAATAATTGTAAATGTACTATGCCCTCCTACTGTTATTTTTTAATCCATTGAAAATATCGAACTTTTCAGTGAAATTGTATGATAAAAAAAATAAAATCAAAGACAATGTAATTTTCATACATTTATTGAGATGTTGCTGCCTACGACAAACATTAAATAGATATAATATCATGTCTTAGTTTTATATATGTATTTAGGAGCTTGCAGTAGTTTTAGGTCATATCAGTGCAGAGGAAAGAAATATTGTACTCTCTACACATGGCATGTTGATAATGACTCTCCTGGATCACTAGCACAAAGTAAAAGGGTGACACAAAAGGGATTAATTATAATATAGAATTAGATTTAAAGTAAATGTAGATCCCTGCATGGTTAATCGCTTTCCAAGGTGAAGCTACACATCTCACACAAAGCCACAAAAACACATACATAAACAGATCCTCCTAAAAAGGATCAGTAAGATAGTTTAGTTTCAAATAAATTCAAATACACAAATCCATAGAAATTTGATTTTCAAGATTTAAAAAATTTATTTCACAAAGTGAACCGAGATTAATTTTTGTTTTTGTTTTTAAGTTTAAGGGTTTTACGGCGCTTGCAAGGTCATACATTAGCGCCATTAAAAAGGAAAAAAAAAACCCGGGATAGTTAAAAGGTTTTAGAATTACAATTAAAGCACCCAAGAAAAGGTAAGACAAAGGGGAATTGGTTCAAATAGGAAACAGATGTAGATTCCAAGTGCACACTATCCAGACACAAGCACAGGTCCCCACTAAAAGAGAAATATACTCAAATGTTTACAAATCATATATACAATGTAAACAAATCATAATACAGTACATAAGAGAGATGATTTACAAGACAAAAAATATCATCTCCAACAACTCATGCTTTGACTGTTTCCCTGTCAGCTAGGGTATCCGGCCAGGGCCTGGACAAAACCAAGTAACCTCATACCAAGACATAAAGCCAGTTGGAAAACATATAGTTATAGGGGGAAAGAAGACAGTAAGTACCTCCTTGCCAGGAATCAGATTCTGAACGCCAATCACACCAGGGCCAGGCCAAAACAAAGATGTCTCATTCTAGAATAGGACAAAATGTCATAAGGGATAATTGGGATTTTTGGATTAAAAAAAAAAAGTTTCCTATCAATATCAAAAGCTCGCACTGCGTTTATTTTTGAAGGTTACGGCACTTAAAACAAACATGGGTCATTCATGCCACCCGGAAAAATAAGATATAAAATGAAAGTTAGAACAGGAGTAGGTGAAGAAACGTTTTCATCTGATCTGAGACAAAATTCATTGCCACATCTGGATATCTCCGGGAATGAAAATATTAAGTGATTATTAACCATACAATACGAATCAAACACATACATAATAATATATATTAACACATAGGCATATGGCATAAAACAGATATTTTACAAGGAATAAAAATCATCCCTTATCAAAAATTCATGGCAACAGTGGGCCATTCTCCAATGAAATGCTGTGAACCCCAACCAATTATTTTCTGCCGTCCATTGTGTACAAGTACAAGAGCATTCAATAATCCATCTAGATAGCGAATGATCCCAAGACTTGTGCCCCACATTACACTAAACAGGAAAAGGTCACTGTCATCTTGCAAGCTCTCTAAAAATAAGTAATAAATTATCTAAAAAATAAAGCAAAATTTTAATATCACATGAAAATGGAAAATAAAGATAAAACCAAAAACTTCTAGAGTTGTACTAGTAGTCTTTGTATAAAGCGTATAAAAATCTTTTTAGTCAATGTAAATGAATTGTAAATGTATCTCAAATAAAATGTAAATAGAGAAGCTGAAATAAGTATAAGACTTGTAAAGCATTGTCAATCACAGTTTTAAATAAAATATGACACCCCAAAGACCCTAGATGGCACTTCACTATCACTATCATATTAAATGAATTTCATATTATCACAACTAAGAAATGTCAGAGACTTGACTACAGCAAAATCTCATTATACCGCTACGTTTCATAGCTCCAATCTTGAATAATGTCAAGGACATATTATAAATCAGATTAAAGAATTCAAATTTATTAAAAATTGGGGGTACAAAAAGGTTTGCCGTCTGCATCGTATCTTCTATTATTTCCGTGAGTGATAAACAGGAGGAACCAAATTATACAAAAAAGTAAGAAGATACTATTATAAATTAATGTGAACTATAGGTCTATTAGACTCGACCACATAGTTGATATAAAATTATACAAAATAAGAAAAAAAATAGACATTTTTTCTTTAAATTCTTAAATCATTAAAAATGACCAAACATGGATACAAGGGGACATAAAAATAACATAAAAATGATCATCATCATCATCATTGTTGTTAATATTATTATAATAACAGAGAATCATAATCATACAACCACAACAACAATAATAATAATAATAATAATAATAATAATACCATTTTATTAAATCCTTTTGGAAATGATTTGTATAGACATGGTACACAATAAAAATTCAATAAATAATTGCAATCATAATCATATCACAATGCATTAATTAGAATAGAAAAGATGATCAGTAGTAATATTAAATGTATATTGTATCTAGAATAAAAATGAAATGAGGGTAAATTTCCTCAACAGCATGAAGATTATGTACAGATTTGTGAACATGTATAGCAATAAGTGTACCGGTGTATACTGAATGCAAAGTTACAGAGTGTTACAAATAAATAAATGGACAGATGAATAAATGAATTTGTAAAATTCCTTTTTTGCGCTTTCAGAATTAAAATGTCTGATACTGGAAATTAGAAAAGATTTTTGGTGTCTTTCCTTCTTAGTCCGTATAGACAGCTAACAACTGTTTCTTGCAGAGTGAACAATTTCACTTTCACTCTGAAGAGGATCACTGAGAGGATGAGTGTTGTCCTCTCAGAGGTTAAAAATGTTTATGTGGTAGGATACAGCATTTGATTCTTCAAAAGATTCGAGTTGTGAAGTGAGTTACTCGTAACTAGCTCTTTTGATAATATTTAAAAAATTCCCTTTATCAACGCTGAGGCAATTTCCTCCCCACCCTGTGATACAAAAAAATTAAAAAACTTTCTACGATTGATCTGTAAAATAAAGAGCAGAGTGTTTTATCAATATTTAGTGAACAAGTTTTCGTAAAAAGTACTTACTACTACTACTACTACCACTACTACTCCTACCACTGCTGCTGCTTTTCTGTTGCAATATGATCTGTCAAAGAAAATATTCTAAACTTTATTTTACCACAAATTTACCATTGGAAATTAGTCTGACACGCACCTTTCAATCGATCCATGACAATGACTATATCAAACTTTGTTACAACTTTCCTACATCCTGTAAAATATCCTTTGACAGTAGTTTCTTTTATTTCCGTTGTGGAATCTTACCTCCATTAGTGTATAGACTATTTTTATTATTATCATACCACTGCCAAATTTAAAAGTCAGATACATTATATCGATATTTAGTATAATTTCAAGGACAATATGAGTATTAATTGTAGTTGAGACAATAGATTTGTGAGATAGGAGTTTAAATCAGTATTCACAAGCTAAAATCCTAGTTTGTAACATACCTGGGTCATTTAAGCACCAGGAAAAGTAAGATGACAGGTTTAGATAAAAGGGGAAACAGAAGTACATGATAGAAGAAATATACCTCTGTTTCTAGTCTGAGACAAAAATTACCTGGGTCTTTGCCAAAACAGAAAATATATACCTACTTACTATTAATAAACTAATATGTCGGTTTATAATACTTAACACATACAATGCAAAATCTGATTCAAAAACATTAATATTCATTTATAGAAATAAGACATATAAACGAGAGTGTTTACATGGGGGAAAAAATCACCTCTAATTAATAAAAATAATGCATGGTAACAGCGGCCATGTTCCAATGACATGCTGTGATTCCCAACCCAGGATTTCCCATCGCCCTTTATGTACAAAAAGTACTCAGTCCACCTAGAGAGCAAGTCACCCCGATAGTTTTGTCCCACAATGCACTACACGGGACATGGTCACGGTCGTCTTTTTTTCAGTTTTGTAAAAAAAAAGAAACACACTCCAAAAAACAAACTGAAAACAAAAATAAAATCCAAGCAAAACTATTTTATTTCAGTATAGACAGTCACAGAGTGTATAATGTTCCTTCCGTTATATGAAACAGCAAAGTTTGCTTTATTTCATCAGAGGCATCAAGCTGAAATGGTTAGTGTGGAAATAGGGAACAAAAGTGTGATGTCAGAATACTGATTTCAATCTCCTCCAGAAGACTGGACATATATAGTGCTACTGATCTTCTGGTTTCAGAGTGATAGCATCTTATTTTCTAGCCTAAATAAATGCTAGTTGTCACTAAAGATCATCTATCCTCGCTCTTAAATACCCCATTAGCATAAGAATCTGCCTATCCAGCCTACAACTAAAATAGTTATGCCACCTGATGATTTATGAAACCTCTTCATTGTTAGTCCTTTGGAGGACTGGTACAACACTTCAAGTAGCAGCTTTGAACCAGAACAGATCAAGGTGTGACACCTCGACTTCTGCTTCCCATTCCGCTGCATATTAATAAAACACCTTTGTCTCATTTTAGCTAGAATTTTACTTAACATATCGAAAGATTAAGTTAATCCTTAATTTGTCCAACAATTCTAATGCTGAGACTTCGAAGAAGTCAGCTTACCAAAGTCGTATCAATGGGAGGAACAGATTAAATTTGTTTTTATTGCATGAAACCCTACACTGACAGTCAGTGAAAGATTTTATAGAGAAACTGAAGAGGTGCTATAATGTTAAAATAAATTTGCAAGCAGCAGCATCCTGCACAAGATCATGGAATAATGAAGAATGTCTATAATTTGTAGAATTTACAAACAGCATTGACAAAATGAATTTTAAAAAATACCATATAAATAAATAAATAACAACATTTTTCAATAATGGTTACAAATGAAAAAGAGGACGAAAAAAATAAAATAAAAAGAGTATTTAGTTACAAAGAAGAAAAAATATTACAGAAACTCGTTCAATTATCTTTGCAAATGAAAATTGCATTTTAAAATTGACATTAATTATAAGCGTTTCAATTCTTCTTCTTAAAAAAATATTTTAAGTACAGCTACAATTTATGGGTAAATAACAAAAAGAGTATAAATGGGTCAAAAGTTGATTTAATTTGTAAACTGCAGTCTTTTTCTTACAGGTGACCAAACACAGTAACAGTAAATTAAATGGCCAAATATCATACTCAAAATCACATGAATACTTTCTGAAGGCTTATTTTTTTTGGTTTTCAGATGACTTTGTACAGATACAATGCCAACATAAAGTTAAAAGGTTGAGTCATGGATAAAATAAATAATTTAATGTTCTAGGTTACAGTTCAGGCCAGGCCATTGTCGTCGTCATCATTTAACCATGGGTCAGTAATTCCTCTCGAGTTGGACGAGATACCTAATGCACACTTGGTCTGGATTCACCAAAACATACTCGATGTCACAATAACCCTTGGGTTTCAGATTGAGGCTCACTCCTGCAAAAATAGATTTATCAATGAAACAGATTCAGTTTGCGAAAAGATTCATTATGGTATATCTATCTTTTGACAAAATTAAAAGAAAAAACAAATTAAAATAAAAGAAAGACCCCCCCCAAAAAAAAAAAAAAAAAAGAGAGAAAAACAAACAAAAAGAAAAAAGGAAAGAAAGAAATCAAGAAACAAAAAAAACAAAAAACAACAAACAAACGACCCCGTCCCTCCGTAAGAAAAATTAACCACATTAATTCTAAAACATATATTTACAGTGCAATGTTCATTAGAAGCTGAGCAGAAACACCAACAGATCTAGACACATTTTATTGTGCAATAGTTATCCTTTCATTGTGATATAACAAAAAAAGGCCATGAAGAGATGAATCTTTCCATACTAAAAATTCTATTACAGTCCACTCCGGATAATCGCAACTCAGTTAATTGCAAATTTCGATTAATCGCAACATTTCCCAAGAAACGGAATTAATTCTATATAAAAGTCACTGGTTAATCGCAACAAATTTTTGCCCTCAAAAGTTGTAAATTCAAAAAATCAATCTAACAAAATATCATGATTAAATTTCATCATGGAAGAAATCGTGATAGGTTGAAAAATCGAGAGTGAGTGGGATTTAATGCTACAGCATTGTGTCACCACTTTATTAGAGAGACAAAAGAGGGGCTTTGCAGTATGGGTTTGTGATCTAATCTGTGGCCATTAGATAGGAGGCGAGGGGGCTGGGCATAGTCTTTACAACAGATAATGACAGTTGTAAAGAGAGACTGAGCGATATCCTTTGTTTTTGGAATGACAATTGTGCATTGTGATTAATGAGTTTGGTGAGAGCTCTATTGTCTCTCATCACGCTGAACTATTTGACTCTTACAAATGTTAAGAACAAAAGAGTGAAAGTGAATCCAATCTGAATAAGACGTCGACTTGCATCAAAGCTGCTTTTGCTTGACAAATCTATACAGGGCTGTCATATGGTTTTTTTTTATTCAATCATATTGCCCAGTCTGTGGTGGACTAAGAACAATGTTCACAACAACTGGTTTGTGTTTACCACTAATGTGTAAAATGTTGCAATAGTAGACTGGACACTCAGCTTCAGTTAATTGTAACTTCAGTTAATCGCAACATTTTCGCTGATCCCAAGGTGTTGCGATTATCCAGAGTGAACTGTATATCTAATTGAGGAGAGCAGTTATTTACACAAACACACACATACCCATAAGTGTGTGTGTGTGTGTGAGAGAGAGAGAGAGAGAGAGAGAGAGAGAGAGAGAGAGAGAGAGAGAGAGAGAGAGAGAGAGAGAGAGAGAGAGAGAGAGAGAGAGAGAAAGACCATACACTAACGTACAGCAAAATAAACAGGTCATTTGAAAAATTTTAATCTTACATTCAGTCCTCACAGAGTTTGTTCCTTGTGTTAATATATATTTATATAAACACAAATCATTATCACATATATTTTTTGGTGCACCAACCTTAATTTGAGTGGATCTGATTGACCATTGACATTACTAAAATAGATATCAACATCATCATTCTACCACCATCATCACCAACTTTATCATCATACTCATCACAGCCACCACCGTCAACATCATCATAATCATTACAATTATCATCATCATCATCATCATCAGTACCACCACCATATTCATCACAATAATCATTATCAAAACAGAAATAGTAACATTAATGACATAAGTAACATGTTACTATTTTCAAAGCTATACGAACAGAAACACAGAAGCAGAAACCTGTCGGAAGTTTAAACCAATTTTTTAACACATTCTCATCATTGACGGAGATCAAACTGTTACTCCCATCCTTCTTGAATACTTCTTCTGGGTCATCACAACTCTGGTATTGCTTCCAAAAGTGTGGTTTTCCCAAGGCCACCTTGATCAAACATGAGGATAAATTTCAAGATAACACACGTTAAAAGCTCAAACCTGTCTGGGTTTTTTTTTTTTGTTTTAAAAAAAAATAAAATATATTTTAAAAAAATCATTCTATTCGGGTCCCAACGGCTCAATCAGAATAGCACTGGACTTGTAAGTAAAGGGACAGCTATTTGTTCCATGTGCAACTGATGGTTTTTTATTTGTATTTGCAATAGACTAACATAAAAAAATATTATTTTATTACAGTAATTAGTTCTCATTTTAAAAAATGTAACTATTGCTGACTCAGCCCGTTATTTTTTTTTGTGTGATTCTCTTTTCTGGTCCCAGAATAAGGTTTTGCGGTCATAATATGGGGGTGTGAGAAAAAATAAACATTAGAAGCTGTTGCTATTGCATTCATTGGGAGAAAACGGTTGTGGGGGCTTTATTTTAGTGATCACCTTTTTCCGGTGTATATCATCTCTCTTTTACACATTATTAATGTTACTGTGTTAGTTGTTTATAAGGATATATCTCAATTAGTCCAGTTTGGTGTCTGTGCTTAGTCTCTGACTGGATACACAGATCTCTTCTATTCTGTTCTGTTCTATTTCATGTTCTCTAATTTAATAAAGCCCATTTGTCTTACATTTTCGTGACCCATAGTGATGTCTATCAGTCGAAGATCAATTTCCCTCTGAGGGATGAAGAAAAGTAAGTAGTCTTTCAGAGTTGTAAGAAGTTTATCCTGGTTTTGGCTGCATCCAATTCTTCATACTCAGTCATTCAACTCACCCATTATGCATTTTAGTCCTGGCACAGATATGACCTAACATGTAATGTAAATCTCCTAAAATCAAAAAAAGAAAAAAAAAAAAGAAAGAAGCAGAATCTGAGAAGAAAAAAGATCTTTCACACTTACCTCACACAAAAGCACAAAGCCATGGTTATCGGAATAACATTTGCTCTTGCTAAATCTGTCTGAGAAGTATATGCCCTGTTGATGTTGAGAAAATGACATTTTTGTTAAATACGTTACGATAATCATGATAGTAGGCAGTAAAACTTATATATAGAATTTAAGTGATATAGGTAATGTAACTGCACTGCTCTCAGAACATTGGTGCCAGCTATTATTGTTATATCATCAACTACAAAATAAGCTGAAGAAAGATTTCGTTTGGTATATATCAATCTATACATTGTGCGGCTATGTGGTCTAGTGGTATGACACTCGCTTTAGGTCCTGGGTTCGAGCCTCGTGCTCGGTGCATAGTTGAGTCCTTGGAAAAGGCTCTTTAGTCACATTCTCTCACCACACTCAGGTGTAAAATGAGTACCTGGCCGTTAACAGCGCTGTCTTTGTCCGAAAAATTGTAATATCGCCTAACAGGCGTCATGTCCCATCCTACATGCTAAATGTTGCTGTTGACCAGGGACCCCTTGTAAAGCGCTTTGAGCACATTTAGTGGATATTGCGCTATATAAAGCTCAATGCTCAATTTTACATTGTGAATGTCATTAATAATTGCCTATATGGACAATAAAGATTATTATTATTATTATTATTATTATTATTATTATTATTATTATTATTATTATTATTATTATTATTAATAATATTGTATTTGGTGTACACAGAATATTGTGGTAGCCTACTACATCTTGCGTCTAGTTACCTAGTGCATGGGGTTTTATTGCATTAAAAACATAGTGTGATGTGCTCAAAGAAAAATGCAGCAGTGTATTTATTGTATTGAGGACTGAATAAGTTGATTAAAAATGTATTCATTTAAAAAATAATAATAATAAGTTGCACTAAAATAAGACGGGAAGTTTCAGATTAAAGAAGTTTTGAAAAGTTGTGAATAACTGATAAAAGGAGTACTCACCTATGTTATAAATGAAAACATAATTTTTAACAACTTAAAAAGTCATCTTTATTCTTTGAGATTTGAAGTACAAATTTTTTGGCTTAAATGAAAAAAGATGTTTTGTCTATGTAAGGCGAAGAGGCCCCGTTAGGTCTCAAAAGTTTCACATAAGAGTGAGTGATTGGGGATGTGAAAAGGTTATTTTTACTGGAGAATAATAGTGTTGGTTTTTTTGTTTTTTTTTCAATGTTCATTTTTCCTTTTCATGAAATTTAACTCAAGAATTGAACATATGAGAATGCATTTTGCGTAATGTTTCTGATTTTATCCATCTCATCAAAATATGGGAGTTAGGAATAAATAGCAAGAGATGAGGATGATGAAATTGTGGGAAGTAGGTATGTCCTGTTAAACCATAATACTTTATTTGTATCAGTACGACTGTAAATTAATTCAATATTTACATAAAAAATACTTCAGCAATACGAGATTATTAGAATACTCGAACATTCACATGCCTACTTCTCCCAATACACTCAAATTCATTAAATTGAATATTGTGTTGGATGTAAAAAAGAGAAATTATAACAAAACCGAATAAATTATGGGTTCAATATGAATCTAGAATTGTCTTTTTCATTTGCCACAATTAGGCCAACCAAATTTCTCAATTCACATCTGATCTGAGTTAAGTTGGCCTCATGTGAAACTGTAAAACTAGAGGAAAAACCAAAATCATGTTTTCTAAAACCACGAGCCTCCCATCTAAATCAAGAATTACTTACATTCCCATAGCAGGAGCCATGCTCTGGAAATGTTGTGATGAGGCCACGATTCAGAATACTCAACAGGTTGCTAGCTCTGGTTCCGTGGAAAAGAAGACGTCGATTGTCTAACCCTGTTTTGTCCAATTTGGCAGCCTCCCCTTCGCGGCTGATTTTGTAGATACCAGTTATCTTGTCGTCTTTGGAGGCTACATCAAAAATATAGTGAAATTACTAATGGTAAGAAATAGGGAAGTAACCCAATTCCTCATTTTTTTTTCATGCAAACATTGACACAAAGTTCAGTTGTTTAACCCTGTCCCTTAATTAGATTGGGTATTTTTATTGAGAGCACGATAACATTTAAAAAAGGAAACGTAAGAAACATAGCCTTAAAGTAAATCTGTGGTAGTTGAAGTTTTCAGTTCAGATTTGAAGGTACCAGCAGGTAGGTGTAGTGATAATTGTTATTATGCTGTTTTAAGTGAGAAGTGTGTTATAATTTATTGTTAACTAATGGAATCTCTAAAGGGCCTTTTATAAATCCTTTATGCTAGCTTGCTCTTTTAGCCTTAGCTCGTATTTCCTTGTTGTGGTAATGATCCTAACTTTTTCATGTGGGTATCTGTTATACAATTAATAATAACAATAATATTTTAAAAAAAAATAGTAATAGTAATACTACTACCACTACTACCACCACCACCACCACTACTACTACTACTACTACTACTACTACTACTACTACTACTACTACTACTACTACTACTACTACTACTACTACTACTACTACTACTACTACTACTACTCTACTACTACTACTACTACTACTACTACTAATAATAATAATAATAATAATAATAATAATTATTATTATTATTATTATTATTATTATTATTATTATTATTATTATTATTATTATTATTATTTTTATTATTATTATTATTATTATCATCATAAATATTACTGTCACTATCATTAGTATTGTTGTAATTAAATGAATTCATGATAGGACTAACCAGTGGTGTAAATGTATTTGAGTATGAGCTGTGTCATGGGGTCGGACTGATCCATCAATTCCATTTTACTGTCCAAGCATTTGTACACATAGTGGGCTGGATGGATCTCTGGGTCAAACACACAAACACACAAAACACACATGCATGGGTTATTTATCAGTTATAAACAGTTATATTGATGGCTTCAGTCGCAAAGAGAGAGAGAGAGAGAGAGAGAGAGAGAGAGAGAGAGAGAGAGAGAGAGAGAGAGAGAGAGAGGAGAGAAAAGAAATATATATATATATATATATATATATATATATATATATATATATATATAGAGAGAGAGAGGAGAGAGAGAGAGAGAGAGAGAGAGAAAGAGAGAGATAGAGAGAGAGATAGATAGATAGAGAGAGATAGATAGATGAGAGAGAGAGAGAGAGAGAGAGAGAGAGAGAGAGAGAGAGAGAGAGAGAGAGAGAGAGAGAGAGAGAGAGAGAGAGAGAGTTATGGTAAGCTTGCAAACTGATTTCCAGCTGATTATACCTCCGGTACCATGTACCACAAAGATACCACAAACTTACTCACCCTTTTGGCGTGCCATAGCCCCAAGCAACATCTGGCAGGCTACCTCGTAGTCCAGCAGATTGCTCACTGCCTGCATGTGAAGTGTCACGCTTGTATGGTCGTACAGTGGAGATATATCCTCATAGACAAAATTCTTTTGAGGGATCACATGGAAATACTCGTTGCTCAACTCCACAATCTAGAGGTGCCCAAATGAGTCAATAAAATGTATAGGAAAATAAAGGGAGTAAAAATGACTCTTATAAAAGATACAACACGTTTCCAAAGGCCGAAATGTAGTTTACTTTGTTTTGTATTTTTTATAAGAGTCATTTTTACTCCCTTTATTTTACAATACATTTTAACTCCACAATCTGAGGAGATTATAATGCAGATATTCTAAATCAGTGGTTCTAAAACTGGGGTCAGAGGTCCCAATGGGACAAAATAGCCATTTTGGAGGGGGAGGGCAGAGTATCATGAAAAGGTGGTTCAATCTTACTATAATTGATAAAGCATTTTAAGACACATGATTGATAGCAATTTCCATTCATTTCTTTAAAGACAAAAAACTAATTGTTATATAAACTGATTGCTTTTAAAGGAAATAAGCTATATATTTATTCTTTTTTTTTTTTCAATAATGAATGTTATGATGAAATGGATAAATAAATACTCTTTGACGAATTTCAAGCAGTTGTGGCTTCTTTTCTTTTTGTTCGTCTTCATCCAGTTTCTTGATTTTAGTTTTTTCTTCCACAAGTGCTCTGAAAATTACAAACCAGATGTTTGAAAATGCAACACAATTATATTAGATTAGTCTTTGTTGTAAAAAAAAACAAACTAAAACAATCTTTAAAATAGAAAATGCAGTAGTCAATGTTAGTGAGTGAACATAGACAATTTCACATTACAAAAATATTAACAACAAATACAACATCAGGGGGGGGGGTCCAGACAGCTCAGTTGGTAGAGTACTCGCTTCATGTGCGAAGGGATCAAGATCAATCCTGGGTGAAATCGAGATTTATTTTTAAGCCCCTTAACTCTTTAAGATTCAACCCGACAAAAACCGACAACGGCATAATATTCATGGGCGGGGTAGTCAAGACTGGCCTCAGTAAGTAAAATCCAATCGTTGTGAAGGAAATGACAGGCCCTGTCACTGCCGCAGGGTGTTTTCAGCTTTGATTTTTATAAATTTGCCGACAGAAAAGAAAATACGTTTCAGAAATTGCGATTTAAATCCTATTTTATTTGCGGGTGAAAATCATTGACATTGCACTTTGTTTGGTAAAAATCGGGAAAAAATTACGACTTTGGTCATGAAAAATGACTTTGAAGACCATTATTGTAAACTTTAAAAAATATTATGAATAATTTTTAACTCCCTTATTTGTGGGTCGGTTTTGTCATTCGAGGTATCAATTTTATTGTAATAAAGAGATAGGAACTTCAGAGTTATTTTTTCTGATGCAAAATTATTACTTTGTAATTTTAGCACCAAGAATAATAGTCGGTAAATAAATTTGTTACACCTCTTTGATAGACCGCCGGGGTCCATTCGTGTAGAATTGTGAATCAAGCATCTCAAAGTCTTCGACCAATCACAGGCTATCTATCCAGCTGGCCGAAACAAAGACGCTTCTCCCCGTCGATGTATTACGCTATTGTTATGAATATAACACCTTATGGAGTAGGCCTAAAAGCTAAAATCTAAAAGTAAAAAATATAATTCTGAGGAATTTGAAAGTCACATTGCTGAAATCAGCTTGAAAAAAGAAGTAAATTGGTCTTTGTTTCATAAAAATCGGTTGAAAACCAACTGTTTTACGAATAAATTTGATTTTAAAAATTGCTTTTGTTTATTTTAGTTTTTTTAGCAACTTTTTTATTTATCGGCCGATTTTCTTGATTTTTATATCATTCTTTATATCTCAAAGAGACGAGATCAGTGATATACTTTGTTTGTTTCAAATGTAACTAGAACATAATTTGGCTTTTTTTACCTATCGACCATGCCTGGATAATTTATTCAACAACGTGGCGATGTGACGCAACTATTCCATGGCCGTCTTCCACTGCATCGACGATGATTCAATTCATTGTTGACGGCTGTTGACACGTGAGCTGCCAGAACGACCAATCGTTGAAGGGTCAAGATGTTCTGTAGCCAATCGTTCTTCGGTCAAAAAACTTATGAACTCACGAGAACAAAAGTTTGAAATTTGGTGATGGACGGACCTATGAAATCGTTTCTGGGCGGAGTTTAGCCATGAGTGACCGTAGAAAACGAAAAGGCGACTACAGATATCAAAGAGTAGGCTTATATCATCAAAGGATGTCTACATGATTGACGTGGCCATATAGGGAACTCATTATATACTCCCCCAAAAAGAATCTGAACACGAGAGGGTTAAGCTCCTATCCCAAGGATGCTATTGCTATTGTCAGTTTCACGCAATAGAAACCGGGATGGACTCCAGCTCCATGTTGCCTAATGGTTCTGAAGTATTAGAACAACAACAACAACATTGAAAATAACAAAGCAACAAACAATAATTATAATGATTCAAATATTATCCTAATAAATAGACTTCTTACTTGATGTCCCATATGAGTTGCTTCCCTTGCATCAGCCTTCCCCTTCGGAGTCTTCCAAAAGGCAGACACTCCATGCTAAGAGACTTAATCCTTTCCATTGCTTTCACCAAAGCCTTAGGATTCATCTGCCAGAGGAGACATATTTGTATTTTATTTACACAGTAAGCAAATTCTCACCAGCAAAAATTTACCCAAAAAAAAAAAAAAATAATGACATGATAAAAAGGAAAAAAAATTAGACTTGATTTCAGCTACATATCATTTTATATCTTGGTAAAAGGGAGGAATGTGGTGGGGGTGAGCAAGATGGCGAGTGAATAAGCATTTAACTTTAATCCAAAATATCCAGGATCACAGCCTTCTTTTGGCATTTTGTTTCATATTTCTATGGGTAAGATTATTGACATAGGTGATTCCTGTACATATTGCGTAGTTGCTTGAAGGACTTTCTATCTAATTCTTCATATATTACCTTGACAAATGCATCCTTTGACTGCTGTACTCTGGAGAGGTTTGAGAGTTTTTGCTAAGATGAGGGTCATTTTCAATTGAGTAATTGTCAAAGGGAACAGATCAAAGTAAAAGATCAGGAACTTGAAGATATACCTAGATACTTTCTGCTATCTCGGGGGTATAATTGATAGATATGGAGGCATGAAAGCAGAAGTGAAAGTACAAATTGGAAAGTATAGGCTGCATTCACATCTTTGAAAAGTTTGGAGAACTAAAGATATCTCCCTTTGATTAAATCTGAGACTTTTCAATTAAAATGTGAAGTCAGTCCTGCTGTATGGATGAGAAACTTGGAATGCATCGCAGGCATGTATAAGGAGGATATAGATTTTCATACACATGCATGCGTAAGCTACTCAGAATAAAATGAATGAACAGGATTAAGAACAAAGAAGTATAAAAATGAACACAGCAGAAACCAGTAGGAGAGGAAATAGGAAGAAGATGATAGAGGTAGACTGAACACACCCTTAGAAAGAATGACTCCACTATAACAAAGAAAGTATTGGACTGAAACCCTCGGGACAAGATCAAGGGGAAGGCCACGGGGAACATGGAGAAGAGTTAAAGAAGCTGATATACATGGAAATAATAAGACAAAGGAACAAGATAAAAAAAGTTAGATCAAAATCTAAATGGATGGAAACAGTTTGTCTGTGACCTTTACCCTGACCTAAGGTGAAAAAGGCAATGATGATGAGGGTCATTTTAATCGGTTGACATTTGAAGGTCGAGTTTTCTGGCCAAATTTTTTAAATACGTGTCTTTACGACAGTTAACTGGTTAAAGTGTCAAAAACAGTACTACTACCAATGCCATTGGCATCTCCTGTTTGAGACATATTATGACATCACACTTTTTAAAAGGAAAATTTTGAGCATTATTCACCATAGTCTGCTATACACACCTTGTCCATTACAAGGAACAAATATAGACATGAAGGGTTGCTTCATTTTTTTCTAATCAATATCAAGTCTCATTAATTATGCTAAGAAAAAGACTAAATGGAAGAAATTAGACAAATGTTTTAACTATCAAAATAAAGTTGTTTTTTTCATTTTTATAATCCAAATAATCCCCCTACAGATTTTACCATTTTGTTCATGACATTTTCTAAATGAGCTGGCAAAGCAGATACACATTTGGATTCTGACAAGTCAATTTTGAAGGCCTTCATTTTAGGTGGCGCCAATCTTGCTGAGTCATCTAAAAGACGATATTTCTGGGGGTTAACCTGAAAGCTGGGATAATATAGAAAAAGGGATATTATATACAAACACTCTTTGCTTTGTTTGGTGGAACATATAACAGCTCTTTTAGAAAAGAATAGAGGTTCTTTGATGAAGTGGATAGATGAAGTTAGACGGGAAAAAGAAGGCATTAATATTGGTTTGAGAAAGAAGAGGTTCATGAGAAACAAGAGGATGATGAGATAGAGGAGTAGAAGGGAAAATGAGAGAAAGTAGCGAAAAGAGCTAAAGGAGGGAAGGACAGAGAAAATAGAGATTTTGAATAATCCCCTGGATGACCCAGATTAAAGTCTCGTTAATGAAAAACCCGTTATTAAAGTTCATGACGATGCATTACAACTGGTGCCTGTTTTGATTTTTAAGCCTTTTCTTTTTGACCTTCTTTAAAGCCTTCTTTTGATTTAGACCCAGAAGAAAAACTTTTCAATGGGATGGGTAAAGAGAATTTAATTTTACTCCAATATCTTTTATTTTTTACAAAAGAAGGAATAATCTTAGGCATCATACTTCCAAGGAAAGCGTGAAAAAATTCCCCACTCACTTAAAATAAAACCAAGACAATAAACTCATCCTATTAGAGTTGAAAGGAAATGAGAAGAAGTAGGATGAAGGGCCGAAGAAAGAGGTAGTGGCAGAGAAAATAACGATTTGAATAATCACGTTTATGACCCAGATTAAAGTTCTGTTTTCTGTTTTAGATATTTCCTGAATTGAAAAATCCGTCATTAAGTTGATGACGGTGCATTACACCTGGGGGCTGATTTTTGTTTGATTTTTCAAGCCTTTTCTTTTTAACCTTTTTTAAAGCCTCTTTTTGTTTTGACATAGACCCTGAGGAAAAACTTTTCAATGGAATAACTAAAGAGAATTTAATTATACTCTAATATTGTTTTCTTTTTTTATTTTTTTTTACCAGAGAAGGAATAATCTAAAGTATCATGTTTCCAAGTAAACAGAGAGAAAAAAAAACCCCAACCACTAAAAAATTAAAAACAAAACAAAACAAAACGAACACAATAAAACCATCCTCCAAAAAAAAAAAAAAAAATCAAAAACGATAAAGCAAAAACAAAAGTAAAACAAAACAAAACAAAACAAAAAAGCAGCAACAACAACAACAACAACAAAAAACAAAAACCCAACAAATAAAAACAAGATTCCCCCCCCCCCCCCCGTCCCCCCCACACACTAATAACAAACTAAACAAAAACAAAATAAAATAAAGATTGATATTTTTGAAAAGGGGAAGGGAATATAAAATAACTGAAAAACTGTATAAAAGGATAAACAATCTTAAACTTACTCTTTAACAGCATCCCACTTATTTCCTGTTTTCTGTCGAAAAATCTTAGAGAATTCCTTAGAGGCAGCTGCCAAGTCAGAAAAGGGCGTATGTTGGAATTGTCCCTTCATTCCGATGCAACCCCAACAAGTGAAGAGGATATAGAGGCTGGGGTCTGCCTGGTGTACCAACTGGGAACAAGATGTGATGATGATGATGATGATGATGATGATGATGATGATGATGATAATGGTGGTGCTGATGATAATGATGAGGATTATTATTATAATTATTATTATTATTATTATTATTATTATTATTATTATTATTATTATTATTATTATTATTATTATTATTATTATTATTATTATTCATTATTATTATTATTATTATTATTATTATTATTATTATTATTATTATTATTATTATTATCATCATCATTTAAAAAAAAATCATAATTATTATTATTATCACTACTACTACAACTATAACTACAACTACAACTACTACTACTACTACTACTACTACTACTACTACTACTATTACTACTACTACTACTACTCTACTATTATTACTACTACTACTACTTCTACTACTACTACTACTACTACTACTACTACTACTAATATCAATATTGCGATTCCAATTATTATTATATTGTTGCTGTTGACGATAAGATTGTTGATAAAAAATAATGATTATAATGATGATGATTGTGATGATGGTGATAATGATGATAATAATAATGAAGATGATGATGATGATGATGAGGGTGATAAAATACGATATATAGTACCTGGTCATGTGGATAAGCATACCTGTATTTTATAAAAGTTGTAAGCAGCATGGTCACGACGCTTCACATCCACTTTGGTCAGTAGGACATCATACCAGATCCCCTGTTCTTCGTCCTTCAGGAGAGTGCTGAGTGAAACAAACGATTCAATTACAGGTTATAAAGAGACTGCATTTCTTTACAAATATACTTTTCCAGGTTCATCTGAGCCTTATTGCCCCAGAGAGCCCGATTTCATCCCCATGTCTGTAGCATTGATTGCGTGATTACATTTGCATGCTAATATTTGTATTGGATACTTGTCTATACACTTTATAGTCACCTGGAACAACTACAAAAGACGTCTAACTTCTACGTCATGGCACAAGACCGAAGGGCTAGAGCTCAGGTGGTCGCTGGTTCGGATAAGTAAGTAAGTAAGATACTTGTCTATCACAAAGCACTTTCCACCAGATCTACCCGAGAAGCTACCCAATCACTGATGGGTAGGGAGAAGGGTTAGAAAAAATCTCGACTTACTGCAGGGACCAAAACTGGTTCTGTTGCTTGTGATGCACGAGGCCTACCAATTTCATACTATTAGATAATTATACAACATGTAAACTGGGGTCTCTGTTAAATGAAATTATGACTCTTAAATTCGTATTTTTCATTAATTTTTCCGGAGAATAAGTCGTTACTATATCAGTGTAGTTATTTTAAAAATGGACATAGAGGGCAGACAGGAAATAAAATAATTGTCATCTCTCAATTTGTGACCAATGCCAATTTGAATGAAATTTTCAAAAAGTTAGAATTTTTTACAACTGAAGATGTCTGACATTATATTGTTACCGAGGAAGGGTTTTATGTTACATTTTATTCTATTTTTGCAAAATTGATATTAATTTGATGTTAACAATCAATTCAACCATAACCAACATTTCTATCATTACCAAACACTTTTTTTCTGTCATTACTAAACATGTTGTAACTGATTTTTGGGAGGAAATGTTTTTGTGCTTTTTTATCTCTATTATAAGGAAAGTTCCGATAGATCAATTAGTAGAACACTAGCTTCACATACAAAGAAACTGGTATTCATCCCAGGTGAAGTCGAAATTTTTTTCTGACTCCCCTCCCCCCACCCCAACCACCAAGCTGTGATTGATTGGGTAGTTGGGTATGTAAGATCTGGTGGAAAGTACTTTGCGATAGACCTGGCAGGTAACTGCTATGACTTCATGGGGCTAATGGCTCTGAAGGACTGCTTTCCCTTAAATATTAATTGATGTAACGGTCATCAACTCACCCATTTTGGACAGTACAGCTTTCATCAATTTCGTGTTCATATGATATGTCTTCCTCCATATCCTCCTCACAGGCCAGCCTAGCATCTTGACGGAAGTCTGGTTTGCCTCGTAAAGAAAAATTGTTGATAACTCCGTCGTTGACGGGGAAAGCCCTGTCAAAAGAGGGTTGCTGTTGGGTGAGGGGGGGGGGGGGGATGGATGATAACAGATTCAAAATATTAGTGGATTATTCTATTTCATTTATCCTGCAATGACTGAAGAAAGGTTTTGAGCCCAAAACATTCTTTGTAAGATATTTTATTATTTTTTAAGACAAAAAACCTCATTAAATTCTGTTTTGATCTATAGTTTTTAGTCAAATAGCTTCTTACAACTTAGCATTCACAATGATTTGTACAACTACTTTCAAAAAGCCTTTGGTTTGTGATCAGCTGTAAATGCTTCTTGCGTACCTGTCATGAATGTGTTGTGTTGCAAGTGTGTTTATGTGTGGATGTGGATGAGTGTGTGTGGTATTGGCGTGTTTGAGGCAGTGGGTGGTGGGAGAGGATGGCTGTTAGTGTGTATTTTTCTCTTTCGATATGACAATTTTATTTGTAATGCGCCCAGAGCCTCCAACCAGGGGGATAGGTTGTGCAATATAAATGTGCATTATTATTATTATTATTATTATTAATGACAATGAATACATACTTGTATTTTACAGTCTTAAGAATGATTTCAGACCAGACAGTTAAATTTTCGTATAAAAAATGTAGGAGTTTACAGAATGATTTTTGGCTATTCTTTTTTAATCAAGGCATCTCAAACTCTCTCTACCGCTATCAATAGAGGTATTTAATCATTTTATTGAACTTTATTAATATCGAATTTGAGGTATTTCTGAATAGCAAATTTAACATTTGTCTTCCTATATTTATCTTCTTTTTTTTTTTTCTATTATTTTGTTACAATCATTATTATTAATATTATTATTATTATTACAGTCCAAGCTGGTATTGGTAATGTGGCTTAATTGGGACAACTGCTTTATTGGGATGATTCCTTGGGAATGGAATTTTTACTATATAAAAAGTCATACCCTTTCCAATTCCCAGCCACTTAATGGGGACAAAATTTGATAATGACCATCCCCATAAAAGAGCTATTTTGTTGTCTTCAATCATTCAAAACGCTGGTTCATAAAATGCAAATTAGTCTAACAGGATGGTCAGCCGGTTATATTGTTCATCACAAAGGTGTGAACAATAGAATTTACCTTTGTTCCCAGATAGTATCTATCGCGACAGCCAATCGGGTGTGTGGTTGTCAATATCAAATGATTTGTATGTTCAATGAGACAAATGGGTAGACAATGCATTTTTAATCTGTTGCTTACTTATGCAACCATTATGAGTGGCATATTCGCTAATTGATGTGTGCAGTTTGATTTGTCTTTCATGGTAGAGGTAAATTAAGGAGTCATTTGTTTTTCAATTAGATGTGAAATGTCACTGTCTGATAAATGTTGCAATAACTGACATGCAAAGCGATTATGACGAGATTTAAACGATGATGAACGCAGTTGGTATAAAACTCGCCACCCTGATATCCAATCATTCATTCTACACATTTTGGAAAATTCATCAATGACCATGAGAAGAAAAGACCTCACAATCTGGATAAATGCAGAAATGCAGAGTGGTAAATCTGAAAAATTCCTCAATTATATGCTGATGCAGACGCCGCTTAATTGGGACAATTTGTCGGGAACTGAGCCATCCCAATAAACCGGCTTGGACTGTATTATTATTATTATTATTATTATTATTATTATTATTATTATTATTATTATTATTATTTAATTATTATTATTATTATTATTATTATTATTATTATTATTTTATTATTTATATTATTATTATTATTATTATTATTATTATTATTATTATTATTATTATTATTATTATTATTATTATTATTATTATCATTTATTATTATATTATTATTATTATTATTATTATTATTATTATTATTATTATTATTATTATTATTATTAATTATTATTATTATTATTATTATTGATATTATTATTATTATTTATTATTATTATTATTATTATATTATTATTATTATTATTATTATTATTATTATTATTATTATATTATTATATTATTATTATTATTATTATTATTATTATTATTATTATTATTATTATTATTATGATTATTATCATCATTAATATTATTATTATTATTATCATCATTATTATTATCATTATCATCATCATCATCATCAATATCATTACTCTCATCATTATGGATAGGAAAGCCAACAGATTAAAAATTATACCATAAATGCTTGCTTTAGTTTATTGTATAAGAATATAATACGAAGAAGAGTATGCTACATTTTTAAAGAAATAATATGAAATAAAACTATAACTATATAAAATCATGCCAGAGGGGCAGACACTTGGACAATTTGGAAGTACTGTCACTCTCTGACAATGCTCAATAAAATCAACTCCATTTTAATTCAACTGATATTTTATCAAAATTGAAAAAAAAAGATGTGAGCATAATTCAGCAGTTCAGTTTAATTATTCTTAATTGAATGCCTCTTGTAGCTGTTCCACAATTGCTCAATAATTCTCCAAGCAGGCCTAGTGGAACTAAATTTCTATTTAATACAGTAAAATTTGCCTATTAGGCAAAACTTTTGAACTAGAACTCTAACAGTGTCTATAACCGCCTAAAACCAGCGAATCATTCATATCTGAATCGAGTGGAATAATGAGTGCAATGTTTGTCAAAGGCTGGAATTTTGCAATTAATGTCACCCAGCTGGTCAGTGACCATGCTTTACATTAATTAACAAGACGAAACATTCTATATTCTACCTCTAAACCTCTGACAAACAATAGAAAACTTACACATCTGTCATGTTTTCCATGACCCAAAGACTTCAACATGGCTGCCACATCCATGGCTCCAGTCTTGACAGCTAAGGCATATGGCGTCATTCCCCACTTGTCCTTAAACTCCTTTGCCCCAGCTTTGACTAATAGAAAGGCCAAGTCTGCATTATTAAATGTTCCTTCTGGCAAAGGAGAGGCTACATAGTGGAGGGCTGTTCTACCATTTTTGTCCTTGGCATCCAGATCAACACAACTCGTCTTCTTGATCGGCTTCAACTCTGAACAAAAAAAAAAATAAACCCATGAAATAAGATGAATATTAATAGGCAAATGCATAAAAGT
Source organism: Berghia stephanieae (assembly GCF_034508935.2). Taxonomy (NCBI): domain Eukaryota; kingdom Metazoa; phylum Mollusca; class Gastropoda; order Nudibranchia; family Aeolidiidae; genus Berghia; species Berghia stephanieae. The sequence continues at coordinate 16,687,109 of NC_088360.1, read as the reverse complement.
TATAAAAGATGACTGAAAGCATATTCATAACCATCAATGATATGATTTGACTAAAATCAATAATATAATCTGCCATCAATATGATTTGCCACAAAAGGGAATTGATTACAAAAATAGAATAACTAAAATTAGCAATCACAGTAAATAAAATTATGCTTATGAATGAATTTTTAAGTTTAAAATGGCTTGTGTTGGGATAACATTGATGATAAAATATAAACATCAATTTTAAAATCCAATAAAAACTATTTAGTCCTATGAACAAGATGGTAACAAATAAACGATATAAAATTTATGAAGGTAGAACATGTAGATCGGCCACTAAAATTTTAAAAATGATCACATTGTAATTTATCAAGTTTTTGACATCTTGGAACCAACATCCTCTTATGCCTTGTTCTTTTTTTTCTACAGCCATAAGGCTGTGGTGGTCAAAGACTCTAGGTCCATTAACTCTTTAAGATTCAACCCGACAAAAACCGACAACGGCATAATATTCATGGGCGGGGTAGTCAAGACTGGCCTCAGTAAGTAAAATCCAATCGTTGTGAAGGAAATGACAGGCCCTGTCACTGCCGCAGGGTGTTTTCAGCTTTGATTTTTATAAATTTGCCGACAGAAAAGAAAATACGTTTCAGAAATTGCGATTTAAATCCTATTTTATTTGCGGGTGAAAATCATTGACATTGCACTTTGTTTGATAAAAATTGGTAAAAAATTACGACTTTGGTCATGAAAAATGACTTTGAAGACAATTATTGTAAACTTTAAAAAATATTATGAATAATTTATAACTCCCTTATTTGTGGGTAGATTTTGTCATTCGAGGTATCAATTTTATTGTAATAAAGAGATAGGAACTTCAGAGTTATTTTTTCTGATGCGAAATTAGTACTTTGTAATTTTAGCACCAAGAAAAATAGTCGGTAAATAAATTTGTTACACCTCTTTGATAGACCGCCGGGGTCAATCCAGGGTCCATTCGTGTAGAATTGTGAATCAAGCGTTTCAAAGTCTTCGACCAATCATAGGCTATCTATCCAGCTGGCCGAAACAAAGCGCTTCTCCCCGTCGATGTATTACGCTATTGTTATGCAAGGAATATAACACCTTATTGAGTAGGCCTAAAAGCTAAAATCTAAAAGTAAACAATATAATTCTGAGGAATTTGAAAGTCACAACATTGCTGAAATCAGCTTGAAAAAAGAAGTACATTGGTCTTTGTTTCATAAAAACCGGTTGAAAATCAACAGTTTTACGAATAAATTTGATTTTAAAAATTGCTTTTGTTTATTTTATCTTTTTTTAGCAACTTTTTTATTTATCGGCCGATTTTCTTGATTTTTATATCATTCTTTACATCTCAAAGAGACGAGATCAGTGATATACTTTGTTTGTTTCAAATGTAACTAGAACATAATTTGGCTTTTTTACCTATCGACCATGCCTGGATAATTTATTCAACAACGTGGCGATGTGACGCAACTATTCCATGGCCGTCTTCCACTGCATCGACGATGATTCAATTCATTGTTGACGTCTGTTGACACGTGAGCTGCCAGAACGACCAATTGTTGAAGGGTCAAGATGCTCAGTAGCCAATCGTTCTTCGGTCAAAAAACTTAAGAACTCACGAGAACAAAAGTTTGAAATTTGGTGATGGACGGACCTATGAAATCGTTTCTGGGCGGAGTTTAGCCATGAGTGACCGTAGAAAACGAAAAGGCGACTACAGATATCAAAGAGTAGGCTTATATCATCAAAGGATGTCTACATGATTGACATGGCCAAATAGGGAACTCATTATCTACTCCCCAAAAAGAATCTGAACACGAGAGGATTAACAGTGTTTTGCGTAATGGGGTATCTCTGAAGTCAGTCTTTGGTCCTGTATTATTTTCCATATATATGTAACCATTAAGTTCTACCACTTTTAAATAAAACTTACAATATCATTTCTTCGCTGACAATACTCCAATCTACAGTGATGGAAAGCCAATGTCTTATGTAACCTAATCCACATTACCAAATTATGTTTTTTAGAAATCAAAGAAACTGAAGGGCTGGTTGCTGGTTCAGATAAGTAAGTAAGCAAGTAGAAATCTAAGAGTGGATGACTCAAAATAGACTCAAGCTGAATAACGATAAAACTAAGTGGATAAAATCGAGCCAACCTACAGGTGAACATGATTGCGGAAAAAAAGTAAAATGGTTGGAGACATCACATCAGATTTTCCCCGAGTCATTAAGGAATCTTGATGTCTCTATTGATTTATTCCTATCTATGACCAAACATGTCAATAATTTGATACACAGTATGTATTTTGAATAAATAAATATAGCAAAGATCTGTAAATTTATCTCTGAGGACATTGGATCAAATCACTTCATAAGGAATTTCAAGCCAGCAGCAACACTTAACATTTAAGACAAAACATGGCTAACTTCTACATCAAAGCAACCGACCGTAGGATTAGAGTTTGATTGGTCGCTGGCTCGTATAAGTAATTAAGGAAGACAATTTGTGATGCCAGAAAGGCGCTATTACACTTGATAAGAAAGTAGTGTCTTGCTGATCAAGTAGATCTAAGAATACAAATCTCCTCTCAATGATAACAAACTATCAACAAAAATAAATTATCGAAGGTTATATAAAGTAAAGAAAAACCTACATGTGCAGATCTTGAGCAAAAATGAGACCTTTAAAGATGCACTACTGACTACCAGAAAGGTAACATAATTTTTCACTCTTGGATATGCTGCATCGACAGTTATGCTCATTCTAACCAGTCAGTCAGTTTATATGAAGAAGAAGAAACATTGATTACTCTTCACAAACCTTTAGAGTTCTTTTCCTCTTTTTCATCTTCTTCACTCGAATCCTCATCACTCTCTGACTCAGATTCATCTTCATGATTAGGCTTCAGTCGGAAAATGGAGGTGTTTGGCTTTTTCTTCATTTTGGCTGATGTTTTAACTGGTTTGTCTTCAGGAATGTTTGGATAGTCATGGTTCAGCAACACACATACAAGCTCTTTGTCATTCTGTTTGAACAGAGCGATTCTCTTCATGAAGATAGGCTATATTCAAACTACCTAATTATCCAATTATGTTTAAAGTAACCACTTCATAGTCAATGATCAACTCCAACAACTAAATTGCCGGTCAACTTGTTCATTACTGTTGTCATTATTATTATTATTATTATTATTATTATTATCATTTCTTCTTCTTCTTATTATTATTATCATCATCATCATTATCATTATTATTAACATTATCATCACTATTTCATTATTATTGTTATTATTACTATTATTATTATTATTATTACTATTATTATTATAATTGTTATTATAATTATAATTATTATTATGTGCGACAATGTGGTCTTGCAGTATGACACTCGGTTTCGGATCAGAAGGCCATGGGTTCAAGCCTTGCTCTGCGCATAGTTGAGTGCTCTGCGCATAGTTGAGTCCTTTGAAAAGGCTCTTTACTCACATTCTCTCACCATACTCAGTTGTAAAATGAGTACCTGACTATTAACAGCATTGTCTCTGTCTGAAAAAATGTAATATCGCCTCATAGGGATCAGGGCTCATTCTATATGTTATGCATTGCTATTGATCAGGGAGGGACCCCTTGTAAAGTGCTTAGAGCACATTTAATGGATATTGCGCTATATAAAAGCTCTAGTTTTTAATAATATTATTAATAATAATAATAATAATAATAATAATAATAATTATTATTGTTATTATTATTATTATTATTATTACTATTATTACTATTATTATTATTATTATTATTGTCGTCGTCGTCGTCGTCGTCGTCGTCGTCGTCGTCGTCGTCGTCGTCGTCGTCGTCGTCGTCGTCGTCGTCGTCGTCGTCGTCGTCTGTTCGTCGTCGTGTTGTTGTTGTTGTTGTTGTTGTTGTTGTTGTTGTTGTTGTTGTTGTGTTATTATTATTATTATTATTATTATTATAATTATTATTATTATTATTATCATTATTATTATTATTATTATTATTATTATTATTATTATTATTTATTATTATTATTATTATTATTATTATTATTATTATCAACATCACCACCACCATCACCATCATCATTATTATTACTATTTATTATTATTATTATTATTATTATTATTATTATTATTATTATTATTTTTATTATTATTATCATTATTATATATCTATTATTATTATCATTATTATTATTATTATTATTATTATTATTATTATTATTATTATTATTATTATTATTATTATTATTATTATTATTATTATTATTATTATTATTTTCATCACTATTTCACTGTTGATTTAATATCATTTCACTTTTGCAAGATAACTTTTTGATTAAATTAAAATGGAGATTTTATTTAAAATTCCCATTTAATACTCGAGTTTACAAACCTTCATCACAGCGTGCATCATAGGAGTGATCTTGTTGCCATCCGCCAGATTGGGATTGGCCTCGCATTTGAGGAGCTTGGAGACAAATTTAAATGGTGAACACCAACTAGTTGCTATGAGAGCTGTGGTGGGTGTTGTTGACTCTCTGGAAAACATACAGATTAAAGAAAAAAAAAGAAAAATATTTAAGATTTATTTCAGGTCAATCTGTCATCCTTTATTTTTTCTTGTTATAATGGCAAACATTCAAGAAGCCTGTGTCAAATTGGCTTAACGGTACTTTAATGAATTGGATTGGATGTGATGTTGCAGGAGTGCTAATAAAAGAAAGGAATGCTTAACAGGTAACTTAAACTGTATGAAATGGAAAGTTGATTTCAAATGGTCTGCTGGAGGAATAAATGGAGAGTAAACCAATATATGACGGAACCCCCCCCCCCCCCCCTCCCACTAAAAAGAAGAGAATTTTTCAAATCCAATAAAACAAAGTAAAATAAAAAAAATATTAAAAAATTAAATAAATAAATAGCACACACACACACAAACAAAAGAAACCAAAACCCCCGAAAAACATGATATAATAAAAACAAATACAAAACAAAGCCAACATACCACAAAACTGGTCGATGTCATCTTTCAATAGTTATCCCTCACATTACGTAAACTACTTACTTATTTTTAGCTCTGATTTGACCTTAAAGTATTGCTAGCAAAATTTAAATCCTAAACTAAATCCAACATTTATAACCTTTTATTTCTTTTACTGCAATATTTTAGAAGATTTATCTGTCATTGAAACGAATGATGAACTGTTGAAGAAAAAGCATTTATAAATTGATCTAAATGAACAAGTGTGTAATAATTCATAGACATTAGATTCCAAACGACCTCTCTGAAAGTTCTGGATCCTTCACTTTTCCACTGACATATGACTCTAACAGATCTGGATACAATGGGAGCTTGATGTAGCGGTTGAAATCTAAACCTTTCTCAAACAGCTTCTCCAAATAGTTCCTGAAGTAATAATAATAATTACAATAATAATAGTAGTGGTAGTAGTAGTAGTAGTATTAGTGGTAGTAGTAGTGGTAGTAGTAGTAGTAATAATAAAAATAATGACAATATAAAAAAAAAAAAAAAAAAAAAAAAAATAATAATAATAATAATAATAATAATAATAATAATAATGATGATGATGATGAGTAGTCCATCAGAGCCATTAGACTCATGGAGCTGGAGTTTATCCCAATTTCTACAGCTTGAAATGGACGACAGAAATTGCTTGTTATCCTTTTGATAGTCTACAGCAAAGTGCTTTCCATTAGATCTAACAGATCCATTTACTGCAGGATTGATAAAGGGAGGGGAAGGGGGTCAGAAAAAAATCTTGACTGCGCCCAGGATCGATCTCGGTCCCTTTGAGTGTGTAGTAAGTACTCTGAAAACTGAGCTATAAGAGCTCCGAATAATAATAACAACAACAACAACAACAACAACAACAATAAATATAATAATAATAATAATAATAATAATAATAATAATAATAATAATAATAATAATAATAATAATAATAATAATAATAATAATAAAAATAATAATAATAATAATAGAAATAATAACTTTTAAAAATATAATCCATAACACAAAACAAAAATAGCAATATTCAATAATGTCATGATGCAATTTAACTTTTTTTAAAAAATTAATCGAGAAGAAAGTTTATCGTTGTAACAAATTTTTGCACACAAACAAATTGAGGGGAAATATCTTCATAAAATATTGCACTTACACCCAAGTTCCTTGGTTTTGAGCCCTGCCAAACCTTAAAGACAACGTTTACTGTTGTGATGAATAAGTGAGATTGATTTTATACTTATGACAGTCTTATTCCATTCAGTGTTAGGGACTGCTTTACAACGATATAAAGCAATTTTTCTATTTTAGTCAGAAAACTTAATTGATATATTGATGATTTAGACTATCTTTCGATATCTCAAGTTTAAGGCTTTTTAAAAAGTTGAGGTATTTTTCTATCAACTTTGTATGACATTTCATTAAACAAGACTGTTTGAACTTTACTGTGTACAAGCAATTGAGAAAACTCACCAAACTTTGTCGTTCATAGAGTTCTTGGAATGAATCTTCCACAGAACTGCCTCCAAGTAACTAAAATGGCGACCATTCGGGTCCACGTGATAGGGTGTGCTGTGTTCTGGGGTGTGTTTGTGGGGGGGGGGGGGGGGAAGGAGTCGATAATATAACATTTCTATAAAGATGATTGTGATGACAATAATAGCTTGACGATAAAACAGGATGATAACAATGATGATATGCTGATGATGATTATGAAGGCAATGGACAGTGTTATTTTAAAAAATGTTATTACTATACCAGTTTTAAATTATTTTATAAAGAATGGTCGTTAATAGTGATAATCAATTCAACTCGACTAAATATCAAAATAAAAATTGAAAATATAAGGGGGTGGGGGAGAAAAATGAAAGAGTGATTGGTTGAGCTGAAGTAGTTATTATCACTTCTGTTGTCAAAAGGAAATGAGATCAGTTTTTTTTTCGTATTTGATATCTGCTTTAAAAGAGAACACATTCTGAAATGTCAATTATATTTATAAATTATTGTGGGCACATTTCTTATCTTAATAAAAGACATAAGGTTTGATTTCCTCCGTGTTTCTTGTGGACGCTTGTTGATACTAGAAAGAAGGAAACAGATCAAAATAGTGTGATGGAGCAAACTATACACATTTACAAGTGTGACATCCAAAACATAATCATGGGCTTGATTTAACATTATTGTAATGGACACCATATTGTATCTGCTTGAGAGTATTTCCATCACAACATTGAGACAATAACATTTCGGGTAGTCAGACTAATAATTAAGTATACGTCACAAAAGAGAGATAACATAAATGAAAAAAAAATATTAAGGCCTAATGTACCACTTGGCACCGAGTGGATACATTTAAATAACAAGCAGGAAATTCAAGAAAGCAAAATATGTGACAATACCAGCCAGAAGATCAGCAAGGTCAAAATGCCTATTCATGACAGCCCAATGGATGGGGTACAATCCAAACTTGTCTTTCTGTTCTATAGAAATCTTTTCCTGAATCAGAAAATTTGCCACCTTGGAAAATAGAAAAAGTTAATTGTAAGATAAACGGCAGGATCAGTAATTATGCCAATCCCTATTTCCTTCATCATCTTGTTACCTTTTATGTATTCAATTGTATGTTTTCTGATCATTCGATTAATTTTTAATGCTTCAATAAAATAAATCTTAATATACTAAAAGAAAATATATTTTTTTAAAAATCACACCTGCTAAATGTCGTCTGTTGAAACTTTATTTCAAGTTTCGACTGAGTTTTATATGAAAGAGTAAAGTGCAAATATGTGTTCCAAGAGACAAAAGTGTTGCATTTTTATCATTACTTAAGTCATTAATCAATTACGATTCATTCTTAATATTATATATTTATATTCCAACCCTAAAAATGTCTAAATAGTGTTGATTTTTATTGGTGTTTCCATTTTCATCATAAATATCTGTCTCAATGAATGATACAATAGCACTCAAATTTACCAACACCGAATCATATCAAAATTAATTCTGATGCTAGAAATGCAAACATCAAATTTAGTGCCAGTGGACGTAATATTGTAGTAATCTTTCAGAGCCATTAGACCCAAGGAACCGGAGTTTATCCCAGTTTCTGTAGTGTGAAATGGACATAAGGAATGGTTTGCTATCCTTTGGATAGGACGCTAGTCTATCGCAAAGTACTTTCCAGATCTAACAGACCCAGCTACCCAATCACTGCTGGTTGGATAGGGGGGGGGGGGTCAGAAAAAATCTCAACTTCCCCCGGGGTCAGTCACAGTCTCTTTGCATGTGAAGGAAGTGCTCAACCAACTGAGCTATTGGGTCCCCAGACGTAAGATGTTGATATCAAATTCACAAAACTCACAGCATCAGCTAACATCTTTATCCAATGTTTAAAAGATTGTAGATTTTGATTTTTCCTATCAGAAAGTTTCTGGGTCTTTTTATTAGGGAAACAATGACCCAATTTGTTTTAATTTATGTTAAATTCCTTGACTAGCCTTGTTTAACACCCATGGCAATCATAACCATGAAATCATCATCTCACCTTACATATGAGAGGATTTTCCACGTTATTGTCACTGCGACAGCTGATGGCTAGGTGGTGAAGAAGAGTCCTTTTATCCTTTTCCAATTTCCTGAGCTGTCCGGTATGCCACTGGTTGTAAAGAATCTCCAAGGCAATGTTATAATGACACTCCTCAAAGGCCATCTGAATGAACATCGTTGAGAGAAGGAAGATATTAAAATTATTTGTATCAAATAGGAGACGGTAATAGTTTGATAGGTGTTGGTAGAGTTATCATTCACAATTAAATCAATCTTGGTTTGGACCAGTGATGACTGAGTAAGACAGGATGCTGCTCTGTCACAAAGTGTCACAAAGTACTTTCTGACAGATCAGCCACCCAATCACTGGGTGTAAAGCAAGTGCTCTACCAACTGAGCTATCAGAACCCACTTGTGGTGATTAGCATTCTATTTTAAAGGCAGCAGGCAATTATAATTGTCTTTTTAATACCCCAAAAATGGAATAAAATCCAGTTCTATAGGTCTAATGTCTTTGAAGGACTAATCACTGTTTTTTTTTTGTTGTAATGATGTCATGAATGAGCAAAACACGAGGTAATATAAATGTGATGTTTGATAATGGTTTTATAGAAAAATCAAAATCTATGGAATATATAAAGTCTTTGAAAAGTAATCAAATACAACTTATGTTGAAAATAAATAAATAAAATTTAGAGAGCGCCAATCTCCATGAATGAACATATTGAATGATGCTTTACAAGACATAATTAACTTGAGAATTTTAAGAAATTTAATTGATTAACTTTGAATGGAAAATAATCATATTTAAAATGAGTTGCTTCATTTAGAAATAAAATTGTAGAGAGTGACTTACCTTGATGCTGTCCAAGGGAGAACACCCAGATACATCCACGTCAGCCTGTGAGACCAACATGGCGACCCCCTTTAATCCTTTCTTCATAGCTGCCTGGTATGGGATGGGAAAGTTTGTAGGGAAAGATGGGGGGGGGGGGGGGGGGGGGGGAGGGAAGAAAGAGAAAAGAGACAAACCTGTAATACTTGCTAATAATCTTGACATAAACAAGAGAAAATAAGGAAGAATAAAACATTTTATAATACATAGTGACTGAATTGATCAAATATTAAGAACGGAAAATTAAATGGCGGGACAGAAGTAGGTATATAAGCACACAACCATTAAAATCACATTCTTTCTTTTAGCTTGTGGGATACAGGAATAGTCTAGCAAAATGACTAGGTCCAAAAGTTCAAGCAAAAAGTTACAAAACCTAAAGGTATTCTCTTATGAAGACATTAAGCAAGCATTTATTTTCATCAAATACTAGGAGATCCCCCTGGTGTAAAGAGGCATTGCCTTTGCCCAAAAAGCATACCAGCGTCGAACAGGCTGCATATCTCTTAGTGTGAGTTAAAGGTACATTGTTTCATCATCAGGAAGGAATTAAACATTGTAAAGCATTAAAAACAAAGCTCTACAGCAGATAAGCGCTATGGAAATGTTATCTTTTTTTCCCCTTTACTTAAATGTTTTTTTGTAAGATAAAAAATTGAAATATGGTGGTTAACAGCTTCATACCATCCCTGGCATCGTTGTATGATATATAGCATATACAGCAGCATATGCATATAAAGCATTGTCAACCAAATGTGTCCAAAAGCTTTACAAGCGGTACCAAGCCTTCAGCAATACTTAAAATGCAGGGCCAGACACAAGACACTTCTAGAACAATATAATAATTTCAGAAAAATGCCTCTAAGGTGATACTACACTTTTTGTTTGGCAGAGACAAAACCAGCCGGGTGATTTTTTTATACTTGAGTCCATTGAGAGAATGTGAATAAGGAGCCTTCTCTCAGGACTCAACTTTGCACTCTCAGAATCGGACTCAAACCAGAGACCTAGAGGTCAAAAGCTGATGGTCATGCATACCAAAAAGACCTCAAACCCTAACACGCTATAAGTAATATTTGGATTTTGCTCTTCAACGGATACACCCATATTATATAAAGTAATCTTGCTTACCGTTAAAGTCTTAATGAAGTTTCTGATAATTTACATCAAATCACACTTCATTTAAATAGTCACCTTATTAGTTTAAAAAATATATCTGCATGGAATTTTTGGTCCAGTGTAAACATTATGTGTCAGACGAGAATATATATAATTCACTATAGTATCCCATTTGTGTTTTGGTGACAAAAAAGGGAAAACCCAAAACGTTTTCATCATTTGTCTTTCTAACTAAAATTGAAGCTGCTTTTATATAAAGTAATCTTGCTTACCGTTAAAGTCTTAATGAAGTTTCTGATAATTTACATCAAATCACACTTCATTTAAATAGTCACCTTATTAGTTTAAAAAATATATCTGCATGGAATTTTTGGTCCAGTGTAAACATTATGTGTCAGACGAGAAAATATATAATTCAGACTTTGGCCTCTCTCTGGTGCGACACTTTTCCATCATAAGTTAAGTGTAAACATAATTTGAGACTGGTTTTAATTTTTTTAAAACATTTAAAAAATGTATGAAGACATAGGTGGAGTATTATCTGCCCTAACAACACCATCCTCTCGTTTCACAATCGTCTATAGTATCCCATTTGTGTTTTAGTGACAAAAAAGGGAAAACCCAAAACGCTTTCACCATTTGTCTTTGTAACTAAAATTGAAGCTGCTTCTATTCCATTTTTTCATTGTTATTTACTTATTCAAACAGCGGCATTTGCATTATAACCAATGAGAGACCAACCTTGTATAAAGGAGTTCTGGTGACCTTGACTTCTTGCTCCAAATGTTTTTCCACCTCAAGAGTCCAAAAGGCTGATTTGTTTTTATCTATAAATCCACAGAAGATATAACCAAAATTATATAAATGGCTACTCCAACATTTTATATCTATAAATATTCCTTTACTAACTGGCAAAAGGAACGCTACATGGTTTGGTCATTTTCAAACTGTCATTATTCTATTCAATGACATTAGGTGGATTTATTACAACACGATCATATGCGACCACACATGACCACAAAAAATGTGTGATTGAATTGAAAAGAGAAGTTTTCCATTCAGTCTTGGAACAAATCTCCCTCCTCTATGGTGTTGATTTACCTCCAACTCCATGTAAATTATTTTTCAATGCGATGCAACAACCAGTGCATCGTTGGTGGCTATGTGAGGATAGGAACAGTGACTATGTTGAAATTTGAATTAATAAATGGAAAGGTAATGAAGTAAGCTTTGTTTTGATACTTTTGTCACTTTCGTATCTTTAATAGTTTTGAAAATACCAAGAAAGCGTCATCCTACCTTTGTATATGGTGCCCTTACCTTCGTCTGTGGCAGCATTATTTCCTGTCTTATAAGCAATCTTCCTCATTTTCTTCCTTTCAGCCAATTCACCTTTTGACAACTCGATGATGTCATCAGTCAGGTTTGCTCCGCTTTGAATTAATGCCACAGCACAGCTGAGGACAGAGTAAATGGATAAATCTCAGGTGAATGAATAAATGCATCAATGTATGTATGATAGAATATGTATAAAAGTAAATGAATGAATTCATCAGTGTGAGAAATTGTGTAACAGTGAATAAATGAATGAATGAATGAATGAATGAATGAATGAATCCAAGTAAGAAACTGTGTGACAGTAAATAAATGAATGAATCCATATAAGAATATGTTAAACAGTGAAAAATCAAATAAATCCATGCAAGCATATATGCAACAGTGAATGAATAAACGAGTCCATATCAGAAATTGTGTAACAGTAAATGAATGAATGAGTCCATGTCAGAAATTGTGTAACAATGAATGAATGAATGAGTCCATGTCAGAAATTGTGTAACAGTAAATGAATGAATGAGTCCATGTCAGAAATTGTGTAACAGTAAATGAATGAATGGGTCCATGTCAGAAATTGTGTAACAATGAATGAATCCATGCAAGAATATGGGTAACAGCGAATGAATTAATGAAGAATAAACATGTGGATGAATCATTTAAAGAACATGTGAATAACTATTTATGGCTAAATGAATGATGATTTAACGAATAGATGTTTTGTGTGTGTTAATGACTTTTTTGGCCATTGTGACATTTAAGGTTATGTTAGCGCCTAAAAGCAGGGTAATCAGAATATAAGAAAAAGATGGAGTCAAATCTTAGAAATGTAAATGCACATCAGGCATGGAAAAAGATTTAGGAAATGGATGCTATCGAAAAAAGAAAGTCTCCATCTCTCTTTAATGTCAACGAACTGAATGATTTTACTGTCATTTTGATAATGTTATCCCAGCCACGAGTAAAAACTATGTCTCTCCAAATGATAATCAACAACCATTGGTCGTCAAAAAAAAAAAGGTGTACAAAATCTATTTCAGTTAATCGACCCAAGGAAAGTACCTGGGTCTGACAACCCGAGTGGAATGTGTTTAAAATATGCTTAGAACAAATACCGATCCCATTCACACAGATATTTCAAAGGTCAATAAATGACCAGACAATCCCAAAATATAGGAAACGATCCACTATTATCCCTGTCCCCAAAAATCAAAACTCAAACAAACTGAATGAATATTGACCGGTGGCATAAACTTCAATCAGCATGAAATGTTTTGAAAGAATTGTAAAAGGGGAATTAATAAGGTCTACAATAAACTCGACCCCCTCCAATTTGCCTATTGTTAATGCACTAGAAGTGGCACACGCAGACAATGCATTACTGACTGTGAACAATGAGGTGACAAACCATCTAGAAAAATCACAGACAAACTTCGTTCTCTCTTATACCTACGTGGACTTTTCATCGGCATTTAATGCAATGGACCCTAACATTATCCTAGAAAATCAATGCAACATGGGAATACCACACTACCTTGTCAATAGGTTTAAAGATTTTCATTGCCACAGACAACAAAGAGTTAAGTTGGGAACGGATGTTTCTGGTGAAAAAAATGCTTTCAATAGTTTGTCCTCAAGGGTGCATTAGCTCTCCTCTATTGTACATCATATACACAGGTGATTGTAAATCTAGTTTTGAAAATTGTCTAATTGTTAAACATACAGACGACACTGCTATCACATGGCTTTTAAATAACTCAAAGTCGGGAACCACCTATAAAAAAACAAATAAAAGGTTTTACACAATGGTGTATTAATGAAAATAATTTATGCCTTAATGTTTCAAAAATCAAAGAACAAATTTTTGACTTAAGAAACAGAAAAGAATTTGCATATGATGAGATAAAACTGTAAACCAGACAGTTGAAATTGTTAATGAATTTAAATGTCTTGGAATTACAATAGACTCTTCTCTAAATTCAAACTTCTTGTCAAGGATTTAGTCAAAAAGGCATATCAGAGAAGCCATACCTTAAGGAAACTCAGATCATTTGATGTAAGCAACAAGACAACAGTAGCAGTGATGTGGTTCTGGCAAAAATGGTTTGAATGAAATTGAACCATGATTGAACTCCATGCCTATTTAGGATTGAAAGACCCTGCATGAAAAAAGAAGGAAAAGAGGAAGAGAAAGAACGCAGAGGAAAAAAGGAAAAGGAGGAAGAGGAGGAGGAAGAGGATGACGACAATGATGAAGATGAGGAAGAGGAGGAGGGGAGGAACTTACGAATCTTTCCCTTTAAGAACCGCTAAGGTTAGAGCTGTGTTGCCATCTTTGTCATACAATGAAATGTCAGCTTTTCTCTGGAAATTTCAGAAATCAATCAGTAGAACCCATTCTTTATACACATTTTTTTACTTTTTCATGACAAATTGGACTAAATTTCACTGTTCATGCATCTGTGAAAAAACCCCTTAAATTAAAAACAAATCCTTGAAAACACGAACATTAATATAGAGCATTCCCGTGGATTCAGTTTGATCTATGCATTTCTCAATGCTTCTTTGACTCTCTCATCAGGCCAGATGGTACCAAATATCATATTGTCAAAGGCATGTGTTAGCATTCTTTTTTTGCACTGTCATTTTATTTGACAATATTCTTCTTTCACATCTAGAGCTGAGTGTTGTCTGATATCTAGTATGATTCTCCCCACTCCCCCCTGATTCTGGGAAAATTTTTAATAAATCTTTACAAATGTGACCTCAAAATATTTGGAATGTAATGTTATAAGTGGTAGGTGTTAATGATTTTTAAAATGACAAATGCTTACAATTCCTTGAGACAGCAAAGTAACACAGGATACTGAAGCTCCCATTTCTGCAGCATAATGCAGGGCAGTTTTTCCGTTGTAGTCCCTGGCATTGATTTCCTCGACTGACATGGACTTGGCAATCATTTGTGTCAGCTGGGTGGCATCAACATCTTTGTTTCGGCCTTGCTTACTGCTATATCTGTGAAGAGAGAGAGAAAGAGAGAGAGAGAGAGAGAGAGAAAGAGAGAGAGAGAGAGAGAGAGAGAGAGAGAGAGAGAGAGAGAGAGAGAGAGAGAGAGGGGGGGGGAAAGAAGGGAATTAATTGAATGGTTAGGAAGATGACAGTACACAAATCACAAGGATAATTAAAAAGATTTAGTACACAATGCTTATGACATTATTAGGTCACTAAAGAAAACTAAAGACAAAGCCTGTTTGGAATGGAATGCATGTAAATCTATAAATCAAGAGACAAGAGCTCTCAAAAACCTGACAATAAACAACGTTCTATTTTAGATTTTCTTATAATGATTTACAGTGCAGTTCACTTACAGCAACATCCGGCGTTCCCATGTTATCCCTATATATCATTATTAATAAAAAACCTCACCAAAACACAACATAAATTTAAGTTTAAAATTCTGCATAGCAACATCGATATGGCAGTAATCGGTAACTTCAAATTGACAGTCAAGACAAAATATGGCATTATTTTCAACGTAGCTTGTGGAAAATCTTCTTCAGTTAAAATTGCTACTGTCGCTGACTGAAACAGATCGCCCTAGACAAGTTGCTGAGGAAATACTCCTTGCAAGACGTACTTATTTCTGATGAAATGGGCCTGTTTTTCTGCTGTTTGTCAAATAAGATGTATGTTTTAAAGTGTGCAATGCAAGTTAAAGACAGGCTACATTGGCTAAGCCAAAATGTTGATAAAATTTGAAATCTTTGCTAAGGATTATGTTTCGAACAGAAAAGCTTGATTGACGATGTCATATTTGAGACACGGATACAAAAGCTTGACTGCAGATATCTGATGTTAAGATGATCAAGCACACTGTGATGATAGACAATTGCCCACCCTATTGTGATGATAGACAACTGCCCACCCTATCCAAAGATATTTGGTAGTTTAAACCCCCCCCCCCCCCCCCTCCAATCTTTATTTGCTCAGCTATAATGACAAATCTATAACAACATTTTTATCTGGTCCCAGCAATGTCATTCTAGAGATGTTGCACTGTAAATGATTAGTTTATTATCACAAATGTTCCAAGCGTTATTTTGCACAATTAGAATACGAGATACATACCTAGGACTTAAAGGCAAGAAGACGTAGTGAAGAGGAGTTCTGCCTTTCTTGTCTTTTAATCCAACCTTTCCTCCATTCTGAATTACTTTGTACTCCAATTCCAGGCTGGTGTCCAGGGTACCTGGGTTGAGTCTGACACATGAAAAATAACACATAATGATGAAGACTCCTGAAAAATAACACATAATGATTTATGATTCATAGAAATTAACATATACTGTTGGACAAAAATAAGTAAACACTTGGTTAATAGGTAATCATAGGCACGGAAATGATGATAATGAATTGAAAGTTTACCAATAGAAGTCCTTTAGAGCCATTAGGCATGGTGCCAGGTGTTTCTAGGCCGCCCTCTCTTCCGTTTTCCCTGGGGGTTCCATCTCAGCGCCTGCCTAGCGTGTTATTGGTTGGCTTCCTCAGGGTGTGCCCAATCCATCTCCATCGGCGGCATCTGATTTCGTCTTCTGCTGGCATTTGAGATGTTCTCTGCCACAGGTCTGCGTTGTTGATCCTGTCTGGCCAGTGAATCTTGAGGATCCTTCTGAGGCAGCTATTGATGAAGGTCTGTACTTTTCCAGTGGTGGTCTTCGTGGTCCTCCAGGTCTCCACTCCATACAAAAGGACTGACTTGACATTTGAATTGAAGAGTCTTATGGTTCGGGTTGACACCACCTTGGAGCTCCAGATGTTTTTAAGCTGCAAGTATGCTACCCTCGCCTTGCCAATTCTTGCCTTTACGTCTGCATCTGTGCCACCCTGTTTATCTAATATGCTGCCTAAATACGTGAAGTGGTCAACCTCATCCAGTTCGCTCTCGTGCAGTTTGATTGGTTCTTTACTATTGGTATTTATTTTGAGGACCTTTGTTTTACCCTCATGGGCCCTGAGTCCGATTTGTGATGACTTTGCTGTTATCTCTGTTGTCTTGTCCTGCATTTGTTGGTGATTGTGGGACAGCAAGGCCAAGTCATCTGCAAAGTCCAAATCGTCGAGCTGGTTGAACAATGTCCACTGAATCCCATTTCTTCTACCTGCCACTGCTGACCTCATTGTCCAGTCAATCGCCAAAAGGAAGAGAAAGGGTGACAGAAGACATCCCTGTCTGACTCCAGTCTTCACCTTGAAGCTATCTGTCAGTTGTCCCCCATGGATTACTCGACAGGTCACTCCCTCGTAGGAACTTTGGATCAGGCTGACTATTTTTGTTGGAACCCCATAGTGGCGGATATTTTCCATAAGGTTTCCAGGTCCACGCTGTCAAACGCTTTTTTCATAATCAACGAAGTTGATGTACAACGGGGAATTCCACTCCAAGGATTGCTCAACTATGATGCGTAGGGTTGCAATTTGGTCGACACATGATCTATTCCTGCGGAAGCCAGCCTGTTGGTCGCGAAGGAGGGGGTCAACAGCACTTTTAATTCTCTCCAAGATTATTCTATTAAAGAGTTTTCCTGGCACTGACAGAAGCGTTATTCCTCGGTAGTTGTTGCAATTGCTGAGGTCGCCTTTCTTAGGCAGTTTGACGGGGTACCCTTCCTTCCACTCTGTTGGTACTTCTTCCTCCTCCCAGATCTTCTTGAAGAGAGGATAAAGCATTTCTGTGGTCGTTTTTAAGTCCGTCTTTAAAGCTTCTGCGGGAATGTTGTCTGGCCCAGAGTTATATAAAAACGTGGAAAGGTTGTATGTAAACCACTCTGAAGTGCATGGATTTGGGGCGACACTAATGATGTCACTTTTTTCTATATTTTGTGCTGTAAAAAAAAGCAATCTTATTAGAAACGATGGTCAAACTTCTGAATTAAAGAAAGTGGCAGTTTTGATGAAAGCAAAAATTATGATGGAAGCAAACCCACCTGGCCAAGTAATGAAGCAAACTCCTTCCTTTCCAGTCCTGTGTGTTGAAATCATAGCCTTTACCACCATTCGATTTCATCAATTCCAATTTCTCAACAATCTTCAGGATATCTGAAAAGTGTTAAATTTGTTGTCATGGTTGTAGTCAACAGGATATAATAATTCATCTTCATCACTATCATCATCAACATCATTATCATCATCACTGACTACACTGACCATCATCAGGATGTTTTATAAATTCAATATTAGTATCGAAAAAAAAATGATTGACCGATTCCGATGAAAGAAAACTTCATGTAACAGAAAACAATGGAGGGCGTTTCTTGTGTAATTTAGAAATAAACAAACAATCCTCTTACTTCTACAATAACATCAACAAAGACATAAAAAATAACAACATATATTAATTCTACTACTACTTCTACTCCTTCTATTCCAAGTACTACTACTACTACTACTACTACTACTACTACTACTACTACTACTACTGCTACTACTACTACTACTACGACTTCTACTACTACTACAACTACTATTACATTAACTAATTCTACTTCTGCTACTACTACTACTACTATTACTACTATAACTACTACTTCTACTACTACTACTACTACTACTACTACTACTACTACTACTACTACTACTACTACTACTACTACTACTACTTCTACTACTACTTCTACTACAAACACTACTTCTACTATTACAACTACTATTACGACAACCAAAGTCAAAACTACGTTTTTTATCAATAAATAATTCTCACTATTTCGTGTTGATACATTGCTATTAGCTTTAATTAAATTGTGTAGACATGTGCTATACTGCTCTCCTTTGGACAGGACATTCGGATCACATCCTATGTGAAGCAAACCTTCCAGCACTTCAAGTCTGTCAAAAAAAAAAAAAGAGAAAAAAACAACATAATTCTGGGGTGTACATATTATAAGTAGTAAATTTCCAGAATTCGTCATCCTGCATATCCATGGCTTCTATCGCAAACTCATGAAATAATGCAGGAAATGAAAAATACTATCAATGATATAACAATCCTATAGAAATGAATGGTTCTGTCACATAAAGCATTCTCACTAGGCAGTTTCACCCATTGTTTATGGACATACATATGGACATTGTGTGATTGGTTGAAATGTGATCTTGGCCTAAGATGAGGTAAACTGCGTATTATTGGAGTTGAACGGTTAGCGACCTAAGCCATCAACACCATGCTTCACCGACAATCTTTATTTGGTATTGTGACATGTGACATCTGTGGCTCAGTGGTACGGTGCATTTTAAATGAGCTCATAGACCAAGGGATGGTATTCATGGCAAAACACCTGGGGTTGTATCCTTGGGTATGGTACTTGACACATATATTACCCTAATGGACTGACGGCCTGATCGACTTCCTGACTATGGGCAGTGATGAACATTATAAAACCGCTGTAAAAGGATGCTAAAGAGACAATTTGAATTGTATGAAATGAAATTTGATTCAGTATGAAATGCTGGGGGGAATATTTGAAGCATTTTGAAGTGAAGGAGCTGGAAAATCTGTGAAAATATGTGATAAAATGTTCAAACTTATTCTTCTTTTAAATGAGATGATGAAAATTTAATTCTACGTCTAAAAAAAATTGATATGCTGCTTTCACTGAGTCAAATATAAGGAATGTCTTAAATTGCAAATCAAAATTTCTACATGCTCGTAATCAAATCTAACAAATCTAACTACCCAATCACCGCTAAGTGAACAGTGGGTCAACCCTTCCTCCCCCCCCCCCCCCCCCCCCCCCCCCCCCCAAAGAAAAATCTACTAACTATACACATATTCAATATAAGTCCCTCCGCATGTGGGGTGAATACATTGTCATATTTAATATTTATGGCCTCATCAATTTTAAAAGAAAAATAGTAACTGGTCTGGTTTAGTGAACTGAGTTGTTTTAATTTTTTTTTTTTTTAAATAAAATGTTTAAATCCTTACCAATAACAGTGTAGATAAAGAATAGATGACAGAGCAGTCTGAGATACTCAGAGTGAAAACTGAGTGAGTTAGAGACTATAATTAAATGAAGAAAATCAAACTAACTTCATTGATCTAAATGTGTCACATTGGTTCCATGACATGCTATACAGTCACAAAAACATACTGTGCATATCATTAAAATACCATTAAAGAAGTTGTAAGTATAAAAATAAATTAAAAATTAGAGAGACAACTTACGATGTGTATTTTACAATAGGGTGAAATGTCTTATTCTTTAAACGAATTTCATAGTCCACATCACAGGTGCCACGTCCATTCTGTAAACAAAGGAAGTAGAATATGGTGAGACAGAACTATTTTATTGGAGAAAAGGACATTTATCAGGACTATCAAAGTTTTGCTATTTTGGCTACATAAATGTGGGAACAGAGAGGGGGAAAAAAAATTAATTGGTTTGTGAGTAGGTATATGTGGTTGTGAATTAGTGTCGATTCATATCATTTCATGAAAAGGGTGATTTAGGCCAACTGACCTTTGAATACCCTGTGGATTTAAATTTAATCATAGATAAACCGGGAATTGATTATTTCTTTATCAAACATTATTTTGAATCGGTCTACAGAAGAAGCATTTTTCGTTTCATACTTGATACTGTTCCAAAGTCTGTATGTGTATTATCACCATCATCATCATCATTATATTCCTTCCTTTTCATTATTAATATCAATATTACTTTTATTATTATTATTATTATAATTACTATCATTATCATTATTATTATCATCGTCGTCGTTGGTGTTGTTGTTGTTGTTAATATTATTATTATTATTACATTATTATTATTATCATTACAGTTGACTCCACTTAATCGCACACCCTTGGGAGTTCAGATTAGTGTGTCGATTAAGGGGAGTGTGCGATTAAGTGGAGAAGCTAAAAATAGCATCTAAGCACCAGCTTTCATGTGCCATTCATGTAGGACCTTCACTTCTGAATTTTCTACGGGCTTGGGATCATCACATTCTAGGCATGATCTCATTATAATGTTTGTTTTTCATTTATTTATTTATTTATTTGGATTGCTTGTTAAAAAATTTTTTCTTCTTTTAAAAAAAATATCATTTCTTTTTCATGTTTTATCGACAACAAAATGTGACATTATTGTTTTGTTACAACAGTAATCATGAAGCATTGATTGTTTTCTATTCTGTGGAAGCTGTTTATAAACCTTTGTCTCCAATCTCGCCAATGTTGATCATCTGTCAAGCGTTCTTGGATGAAGTGGCGTGGTTTGTCCACAATGTCAAGTTTTTCAGTGTTTGTCAGGGGTTGTGTGCCACATTCTGATGAGTCATCCTCATCTTCATTATCTAGGCATTGGCTTTTTTGTGACTGAACACAGTCCAGTGGTTTCTGAGATGTCAGTTTATGGCTGATGGGTATATTGTTGTTCATTTTAGGAATTGATCAAATGCTTTGGCCGAAAAGTTGTGTGGATTGGGAACAGCATCGTTGATTTCATATGGCTGTCATTTGTCACTCCAATCAAGGTTTAGCGATTAAGCGGAAATGGTGTGTGATTGAGCGGAGCGATTATATAGAAATAATTCCGTTTTTCAGGAATGTGTAGCATATAAGCGGAGTGTGTGATTAACCGATGTGCGAGTAAGCGGAGTGAGCTGTGTTATTATTATTATTATTATTATTATTATTATTATTATTATTATTATTATTATTTATTATTATTTATTATTAGTAATTTTTTAAAATTATTATTGTTATTATTATTATTATTATTATTTATTATTATTATTATATTATTATTATCATTATTATTATCATTATTATTATTATTATTATTATTATTATTATTAGTATTATCATCATTATTATTATTATTATTATCATTATTATTATTATTAATAATATTGTTATTATTATTATTATCATCATTATCATTATTATTATTGTTGTTGTTGTTATTGTAGTTGAATTCTGTCATTCTAAGTCATTTGACTAACCAAATATTTCATCATCCCTGGAAGTTGATTACTAACACACTGGTACAATGGCGTGAGGCCGTTTTTGTCTATTGTGTTCACATCCACTGGATATTGAATGAGGTATCGGGCAATGCGCACAGCCCCATGCTCCTTTTCTGTTCCAATATTTCCTTCAATATAGCATGAAGACAGCCTTTGCAGTATCAGCATCAAAGGAGTCTGGGCCGCTATTCAGAGCAAAAAAGAAATAAAAATGTTATATCTATACCATTACTTAAAGCTAGGAAAAGAGAATCATTAAAAAAAAATAATAATAAATAAATAAAAAAAATAATAAAATAATTTTTAAAAATAAAAAAAATAAAATATATATATATAAAATATATATATAAAAAAGTCTTTTGGCTACGTCTCCATCATTTAAAAAAATAACATAAGAGAGAGGTCATGGCTTTAGAACAAAAAAATGAAATTGAAAATGCGAGAAAGACAGGTAACAAGGAAAATTTGATTAAAACTTTTTTAAACAACACAAAAAGGTGAGCTTTTATATAGAGCAATTTCCACTAAAATGCTTTACAAGGGTCCCTGACCAACAGCAACATATAACATGTAGAATGATGTATGTAAGGCGATATACAATTTTTTCAGACAGAGACAATGCTGTTAATGGCCAGGTACTCAATTTACACCTGAGTACAATGAGAGAAAGTGAGTAAAGAGCCTATTCCAAGGACTCAACTATGCACAAAGCAAGGCTTGAATCCAGGACTTTCCAATCCGAAAGCGAGTGTCATACCACAAGACCACATGGCCGAAAATAATGCTCTATAGAATTATATATTGTTTTTAAAAAGAAGACCGGAAGTTAAAATAATATACAAATGTGAGAAGGGAGGATGTGTGAAAAAAAGATAATAATGATAAATAATTGTATGAAATTATAAAAAAATGAGGAGTTGAAACAAATATACATTACTCTATAAAAAATAAAAGTCAACAAAATAGACAAATACGATAATCAATCAAATCAAAGAGAAAACCAAATATGTTGCTAGACACAACTACTTTAACTTTGACATTTCAAAAACCTATTTCAAGAAAAACTAATCACTAGAAATTCAGTCCAAATATTTAAAAGTGAAAAAAGACAGGCAAAGAAAAAAAAATGCATTTCTGTTTATATAAAACTATTGGGAATGCATATTCCTCACCATCATTTTGGTCTTTGTACCACTCATGGGAATCTTCAGCAGGCAAAACTTCATTGGGTGAGAAGTATTTCTTAGCCACTCTGGCCTCCACATCTGAGGAAAGCTTTTCCACCAGGAAGGTAAAGTAGGCAAAAAAATGTTTCTGGTTCTCAGACTTGTTGTTCCCGTAATTGAAATCCTGTGTAAGATTTTTAAAAAACGTATAAAGCCAACGGCTGTACCCATTAGTGAAAACTTTGAACAATCATAATTTAATTAATTTTTATCTACGAGAGTTCAGAACCTTGTTTTGATTGAATGCTATTTATGAACAATTTAATATTCAAAGCTTTTAAAAATATTTCATTGTGTGATAGTGATAGTTAATATTTCATAAAGTGAGTAAAATGTGACCTGCAATTGTCACTGGGTAAGTAAAATCATATTTTGGGTGTAATAGAATACAAATGTACTATTTTTATATCTAGCATAAAAATGAATTGTAATTATTCATGGGGGAGAAATGAAAAAACACAAACACAAAACAAAAATCACAGAGTTGACGTTAAGTCAGATCAAAGCCTTACCAAATGGGATCTTAGTTGCTGGGAGCAGAGATGCAGCAGGGGTGTGTAACCATCTTCATCATAGCACTGGGCCCACTCTTTGGCAATTTGGAGGCACTTCTGTTAAATAGATATGTTTATGTTTTTAATGGTTTTACGGCGCTTGCAACACATTTAAGTCATATCAGTGTCAGTAAAAAGGAAGAAAATGGGATCGTAAAAAGTTATAGAATTACAATTAAAGCAGCCAAGAAAAAGTAAGACATAGGGGAACTGGAAACAAATATGGATCAGATGTAGATTCCAAGAGCATACCACCAATGTACTTAGTTTGAGATCACCTATAAGTCTCACCTGACACAAGCACAAAATCCAACAAGGAGGAATATACTCAAATGCTTACATTATACATTCAAAATAACAAATATAATAATACATAACAGAGATGATTTACAAGGAAAATAATATGATCTCCCAAAACAATAACTATGCATTTGGCTGTTTCCCTCCCAACTAATACTCCAGCCAAGGCCAGGACAAAACCAAGTAATCTCATTCCAAGACAAAGACAGAAAAAATGTTGGAAAACAGATATATGGGGATAGAAGACACAGTGTGTACCCTCCTTCCCACTATGGGAGGTCAGTGTTAAACAGATAGATGGTTCAATGGATGAAAGCTTTATAAGAAAAATAATTGTCTTTGTCCGTATTAGATAAATGCCTGTCATACACAGGACAAAAATAAAAAGAGAAAGATCGTCATACCCAATATACACTCAACTTTACAGATGTCAGTATGTTTTAGAGGTAATTATCTTGTTTTCCTACCTAAAGCTGATCAGAACTTTTTTCCAGTGCCTTTTAGACCTTGTATATTTTAATTTGTACATTGTTTAACTATTGATTGTCACCGATTTTTTTTTCATAGCGCCCTGAGCACTTCTGTGTGGAAGTGCATGCTTTATAAATGCTTCACTTTTATTCTTATTATTATTATTATCATCATTATCATCATCGTCATTATTATTATTATTATCATTATTATTATTATTATTATTATTATTATTATCATTAACAGTTGTCGCATGCTCATCAGCACGATATAATGTTTAAAATATTTTTTATCTAGTTTTTTTTTGTCCTTGGATGAAAAGATCGTGACTGGTCACCTGTTTTGACTTGTGAATTGTTATTTGTATATCTTCTTAAATGTTTGTATATATGT
>NC_088360.1:16642183-16657183 GCF_034508935.2 Berghia stephanieae | reverse complement strand
GATTGTATCTGTTATTTTTCAAAATGACCATATCAGATGGACACGGAGGAGCAATTTTGTATAAAATTTTAAACATTTCCAAAGCAATTGTTCTCATTCGTCTTATTTGTAGGGAGGGGACTTTGGCCTTTGAAAGTAATTGGTCGTAGGATTTTTTGTTATCTTCATAAATAAAACGCAGTGCTCTTTCTTGTATCTTTTCAAGTTTATCACAATTAGTTTTAGAACAGAAATGCCAAGCTAGTGGACAAAATTGAAATTTGACAATACAAAAGAGTGAAATATTGTTAACTTGTTCAATTTTGAAAGGTATTTTCCAAGCCTTTTTAAGACATTTAATTGCTGAGAAGCTTTACGGCAGATGGTTTTAATGTGTAAATCAAATTTTAGTTGGTAGTCTATGTCGATCCCTAGTAATTTTACAACTTCTTCACATGTAGTACTTGCAGTTCCAATATTGAACGTGGGTTTCTTTGTGTGTGTTTTTGTACCTACTGCAATTGCCTGGAATTTGTCCGGGTTTGCTTGCATACAGTTTATTTTGAACCATTTGATAAGGATTTCGCTTTCATTTTCAATAGTTTTTAAAAGCATATCGAAATTTGAATGAGCATATGACAGGGTATTATCGTCAGCATAATTATATAATTTTCCCTCTCTGATAAAGTAAAATATATCATTTATAAAAATGTTAAAAAGTAATGGTCCAAGAATTGATCCCTGTGGAACGCCTTTTTTAATGCCTGCCCACTCGCTCACAGCATCCTCTAATTTTATTTGTTGTTTTCTTCTGCTCAAGTATTTTTCAATTAAATAAAGAGCTTTTTGTTCTAGCCCACAGACAGCTAGTTTAGCAATAAGAATGTTGTGAGGCAAGCAGTCAAAAATGTGAAAAAAAAATTATGAAAAAACCCCCACAAAAACCACAAAAAGGAAATCCTCCTCCCCCCCCCCCTCCCCAAATAATCTCCAAAAAAAAAAGTCAATAAAAAAACTATTTCACCACACCAATCAAATTTTTAATTGAATCTTTCAAAAAATCATTGACTCGTTTCTAATAAAAGTGACAGTAAAATAACAAATATTCCATCTGCACAGAAACATTTTGTATGAGTAAATAATATCGAACGCACACCATTTATCATAAAAGATTTTTTTTTAAAATGATGATTCAAAATTGGGTTTACATCAATTAAAAAAGAAGAAAAAAAAAAGACAAAACACAGGGCATTAAAAAAACCCAAAAAAACAACAGTGGACACTTAATGATGTCTTGTATATTTTGATATTTTGTAAAATCTAATTCGATTTTTAAAAAAGTGATATACAGTTTTCCTTATCATTTGTTCGGCCGGCTCATTAAAAAAACCCAACCTAGACCTGAAAAGGCCATATCATAGTTAAATGTAATTCATAGCCTTGGGCAGTGTATTTGTTAAGCATCGGGTGTCATTAAGTTAGCAGAGCTTATGCTTATCCCTACCTTTGAAGAGTTGTAGAATAAATCTATAATCCTTTTATCAATCATTGTTCCAATATATTTGCTCACTAAAAAGAAGCAATTCATATCTAAAAATGTGTATGTACTAAAACGATTTCATATAATTTAGATGAAAATTACATCATACGAGTTTTCACAACACGACTTGTGGCAGTAAATTCTGAAAGACTATTTCATTCCAATTCCATTAAAATGTTCAAGTACTTCACTTAGCTTTTAGAGAAATGTTGTTAGCATTGTTTTAAAATATGTTTTATTATGCTATGGCTGAAATGACCGGTGACCATCTTGCCTTAGCCAGATTGCTTGCTTGGCTTTTTGATGTCATTACAATACAAAACAATAAAATAAAGAAGTGGGTGAAGAGAAGGTAGCGAGTGAACACAGAAATGGAGGGGTTGTGAGTAGGGGAAGAAAGATAGAGAGTAGGAGAAAGAGAAACTGAAAAATTGCAATTCTCTCCTCTCTTCTATAAATAAAGATAAAATAAAATTCCTCCAGGTAGACAAGAAAGATGCTGCCAGGCTTATTTATAGAAAGAGTAGAAATCAATCTGCATCGGGTTTGCTAAGAGAACTCCACTGGCTTCCTGTTGGGGAACGTTTAGAATCTAAGATCTGTACTATTGTTTTTAAATCACTGCCCTCTGATTGTCCTGGATACATTAATGAAATGCTTGAATTCTACGTCCCAGCCAGAAATATGAGATTAAAGTCTGATAATCACATTAGAGAGAGAGAGAGAGAGAGAGAGAGAGAGAGAGAGAGAGAGAGAGAGAGAGAGAGAGAGAGAGAGAGAGAGAGAGAGAGAGGAGAGAGAGAGAGAGAGGAAGGAGAGAGAGAGGAGAGGAGAGAGAGAGAGAGAGAGAGAGAGAGAGAGAGAGAGAGAGAGAGAGAGAGAGAGAGAGAGAGAGAGAGAGAGAGAGAGAGAGAGAGAGAGAGAGAGAGAGAGAGGAGAGAGAGAGAGAGAGAGAGAGAGAGAGAGAGAGAGAGAGAGAAGAGAGAGAGAGAGAGAGAGAGAGAGAGAGAGAGAGAGAGAGAGAGAGAGAGAGAGAGAGAGAGAGAGAGAGAGAGAGAGAGAGAGAGAGAGAGAGAGAGAGAGAGAGGAGAGAGAGAGAGAGAGGAGAGAGAGAGAGAGAGAGA
Organism: Berghia stephanieae; assembly: GCF_034508935.2. Lineage (NCBI taxonomy): Eukaryota > Metazoa > Mollusca > Gastropoda > Nudibranchia > Aeolidiidae > Berghia > Berghia stephanieae. Next base: position 16,654,540 of record NC_088360.1, on the reverse strand, counting down.
GAGAGAGAGAGAGAGAGAGAGAGAGAGAGAGAGAGAGGAGAGAGAGAGAGAGAGAGAGAGAGAGAGAGAGAGAGAGAGAGAGAGAGAGAGAGAGAGAGAGAGAGAGAGAGAGAGAGAGAGAGAGAGAGAGAGAGAGAGAGAGAGAGAGAGAGAGAGAGAGAGAGAGAGAGAGAGAGAGAGAGAGAGAGAGAGAGAGAAGAGAGAGAGAGAGAGAGAGAGAGAGAGAGAGAGAGAGAGAGAGAGAGGGGGGGGGGGGGGGGGAAATGAGAGTGTGAAAAATATCCAAGTGGGTTTCAAGTTATAGTCGATGCATTTGAATATGGCTTAAAGTTCATTATTGTAATGTTCGACCACATTGATATTTTTTAAAAGTACATGTTGAGACTTAAGAGTTTTTGTTTCAATTCCTCTTTTATTCAGTTCTTAAGCATGCTATGATGAAGTACAAATTACAGATTCTGGAATATTATTCTTTTATGTGACGAATAAAAAGTATTACGCACAGGAAAAATAACATAATAATAACAATATTGTGGCTATGTGGTGTTGTGGTATGACACTCGTCTTCAGACTGGAGAGTCCAGGATTTGAGTCTTGCTCTGAGCGGTACATAGTTAAGTCATCACCCATATTCTCTCATGGTACTCAGGTGTAAAATGAGTATCTGACTAGAAACAGCATTGTCTAACCATAAAAAATTTATTTGTAAAAATTATGCATTATTAAATTACACTTAAAAATTCTCCCTTAATCACTAGCTTGCCAGTGACCAAAAGCTTTTAACACTTTGGAAAAAAAAAAAATTGAAATTAATCCAAATAACAAAAAAAAACCCCACTCACCGCAGTCTCCCCATCGGCATTTTTAATGTCACACAAAGCACCTTTGTCCTTTACCATGTACTCAATCTGTTCATAGAGGTCTTCATGTGTCAAATCACTTTCACAGGCATGGAACAGGAGAGTGGAACCTGGTAATAGATGTAGAGGTGAATTTAACCCTTTGATTTAAAAAGGGTCATTTCAATTTTCATCATCAATACTGTTAAAGAGGCATTAGACTTATGGCTTCAATCAGTCGGCCCAAACAAATGTTGATAATCATCTCAGTAATTTGTACAATAAGATTTGGATTGAAAAAGTGTCCATTTTGTGTTGGGCAAATAATGAAGGTTAATAATAGTGAAGTAATCGTTTCTTCTTTACGTAAAAAAAAAAGCCAGAATGACCTGGCAAAGAAAAAAACCCCCCAAAAAACAAGAAACAAAAACAAACTAGGTTCAAATATGGTGTTTATGTTTCATGTAAAAATAATTACTATACTAAATAAATAGTTTAATAACCAAATTAACAAATGAATAAACAAGTAATGATACAGACAATGACAATGATGATGCTGATGATAATAACGACAATAATAAATTAATTTGATTTTATCTAAACGCTCTTTTTCAATCAAGCCTAAAGCCTTTACTACATGTCGGATGGAATTAAAATTTGTATTGAAATATCTTTCACTGTATTTTATGATTCTTTCATATTTCAAACAACGTTTTGGTTTGTTTTTTCTAATGGTGATACTTGTTGCCTGTGCGATGACCCATAATTATAGACAGCGACTTTGTAGATAGGATTGGGGAGTTTTCAGTTTTGGTGGTTAAGGAAAAGCATAAAAAAGAATGAAATCTAAGAGGAGGGTGGGCGAGTTTGGTTGGATCCTCTAACAATAATGCCTATTCAAAAAGCAAAAATACTCAGATGCAAATGAATAATATTGATGTAAATTTTACAGAAAAAAAAAAAGAAAAAAAATTCTTACGCAATGAAGCCTAAATAAATACTCAGATGCAAATGAGTAATGGTGTAAATTTTACCCCCTCCAAAAAAAAAAAAGAAAAAGAAAAAAAAAGGAACAATCCCTAGGCAATGAAGCCTAAAGTGCTTACTGATAAAGAGATAAATGTCTGCAAAGAAGAAAGGTGTAATTCTATTAAACTAGTTCAATTAGAAACTGATATTTAGATAATAAAGAAACAAAACAAAATAAAGCCTGACCATCATTGAGTACTTGGTTGATACTGACGCTTCCGTAGCCCAGCAGTAATCTGACAATTCCAACATGACCCTTCATATAGGCAACAAACAATGGTGAAACCTGTTGCAGGATGGAGGAGTACGGGAATGGATGTAAGTGTGTGTTAAAACAACACGAAATTTGAGGTTGAAATCTGCCAAAGTCACTGATATTCAGATCCAAAGATTGTCTTAGAGGAGAGGATCAGAAAATGATATATAACAATTCAGATATCTGTTTTTTACTTCGTAAACTTGGAATTCATCATGAAAAATCTTTCTGCTCTATTATTTTTTCTTAATGATCATTCACATACATCATGGATAAAAAATGAAACTGTTTGTATACGTAAAATTGGTTTCAGTAAATCTGACTAAGGTTTGAGAAAAAAAAAATGCTATACTATTTGAATTTCAATTCAACCATTACTGTCATATAAAACGACTCCATTCATCTGTTCTCAAATCTGAATATGTGAAATAAAAGTTCTACTTCACAGGTGACAAACATCTGTTAGACATCATATCGAGCCCTAAAATTGATATTCTGCTTTTAATGATAATAAACATAGCATGACTTCGTCTGAAATCCAGTTGGCTACTGAAGCCAAAAATAATGAAAGTTCCATACATTTACTAGCAGTGATAAAAGAATATTACTCTGATTTAAATTCTAAATCCATATGCCATTTGTAATAGGTGGCCCACTGTCTTAAATCAGTTACATCAGAATGAACTAGAATATTGGATTTATGTCAAAATGATCAGAATTAGGAAATTAAAGTTTTTAAAAGTTTGTAATACACAACTCACTCCATAATAAAGGCATTTATTTAAATTTAAATTTCATGAATTAAAATTCACTTTTATTTAGTTAACTGTTGTGCTCTGGAAAAACTCATATTTAAAAATTTGGCCAGAAAACTTGTCCTTCAAATATCAAACGATTTAAGGATAAATATTTAAAGGACGAGTTTCTGGCAAAATGTTCAAATATGAATTTTTCCAGGGCACGTCGGTTCACTGGTTAAACGAAATTATACCATCTAAAGACGACTGGTCACATATTATTAGGCCTTGATGTGGCAGAGAAGACCTAATATAATATTTGTTTTTGTACAAAGAGAGCGTTTTTAAAGAGGAAACTATCTCTGAAATGTACAAAAGTCCACCCAAAACAAAACAGTTTGTTCCACCTTCCACATGTTGCTGACATTTGAGTCCACTCCAATATCCATCAACATCTTGACTGTGAAGTACCATCCATAAGCAGCTGCGTAGTGGAGGGGTGTGTTGTCTGAGCTGTCAGCACGTTCAGGGTTGGCGCCAATATGGAGAAAGTATGACAATACTTTGGTTGCACCATTCATGCAAGCCATCAATAAAGCAGTTCGCCCAAGACGGTCTAGAATGTGTTTAGAGATATATCATGAGCTAAATAATGATCACAAAACATTTAATTACATGAAAAACAAAAATCCTTCGGAGACATAAGGCCTATGTTATCAGTCTCCCCCAGTTTCAGTATTGTTAAACAGTAACAATTGCTAACTAAATAGATACAAGAATAATACAATAACATTACTCATTCATTAATGGTAAAGCAGATGCATTAGATGCACTATTGAAATACAGTAACTAGGATGGTTACCTTACCATGCAGCATGAACTACGACTAAAAGAATCCCCATGTGCAAAGGATTAATTTTTTTTCTTCCTGAGATACCAATAGATTAATACCAAATTGGTTCAAATAAAATACAAACTAGACAGTCGTGGGTATTAATGTTTTAATATTCTTCCCTCCAACGTTGACAGTTATCTTCACTCCTTTTTCCCTAAACACGTTCTGCTTAAGGATCAACCAACCTGCTGGTATAAGGCTATTGAGCAAAATTGGGACTTTTAAAAATACACTACAGGCTATGAAGAAGGCGCAATTATTTTTCTTTTTTCTTTTGGACATACACCATCGTCAATAATGCACAATCTGACAGTCATTTGGTTTTTATGATGATGATGATGATGATGAAGAAGAAGAAGAAGAAGAAGAAGAAGAAGTAGAAGAAGAAGAAGAAGAAGAAGAAGAAGAAGAAGAAGAAGAAGAAGAAGAAGAAGAAGAAGAAGAAGAAGAAGAAGAAAAAGAAGAAGAAAAAGAATAAGAAGAAGAAATAGATCAATAGAGACCACATGAATTTGGCGACCTCTCAATACCAAACAAGGAGGTGTCAGGTAAAACTGAATCTCCCAATAAAAACAAATACTAGCTCTATGGCCTGGCACCCTTTGTTTGCCCATGAGGAGAAAAACTGTGAAGCTGTCATTCGGGATAACATACACAATCTACATAAACATAAATATATCTTATAAAATCAAATTGTACATAATTTTTAAAAGATAGTTGACCCCTGACCTTTTTGTTCCACAACAGCTCCATGTTTCACCAACAGTTTAACCATCTCCAGGTTGCCAGTTCCTGCAGCGATATGGAGAGGGCTCAGCTGGAAATTGTTTACGCTTGTTTTGGCATTCACCAATGCCCCATTGGATAGGAGAATGCTTGCAATGCCCTTTGGGGTAACAAACAAAACGTTAATCAAGGGTAATGTTTCAAACCCTACTTTACTCAATGTGATTTCGTGTAATATTAATGTCTTCTTTGATCAAAATATAATTGACGAATATCATCCATGCAAAACAATCACAAGAACCTCCAACACAACATTTTCTCAAACACAAAGGTGACAATTCAATGTTTTACTGAGCCTTATCAAATTCAAAACACACAGTCCTTCTAATCCATCAGAACCATGAAACTAAAATTTACCCCAAATTCCTTGAGTGTTAACAAAACCATAACAACCGCTTGCTTTCCTTTCGATATGACACTAATCTATCATAAAGTGCTCTTTGCCAGATCTTGTATCTGTATCTGTATGGTTGGCGCTGAAGAAACCAATGGTCTGGTTGTATTTCAGCGGCGTCCTCATTGGGCGCGGGCCCATGTCAGTCGGGCCTTGAAATCGTTTAGGTGTGGTGCCATGATGACCAGTTCATCCAGCCCATTCCACTCCGAGATGGTTCTAATGCTTTTTCTTGCATACCAAACCAGCCAAATCATATTTGGATAGACCATGCATTAAGAACTTAACAATTCTAAAATTTTTACCAAGAGCAATGCTACATAATCAATATTTTTCCAAAGAGAATACAAAACAATTTTGAAGTCTGGCCAAGCCCGAGTCACATCGCTATATCTGCTTTTCATCTCTTGGTGAACATAAAATATTGGATGAAAATATCTCTTACCACTTCTTCCATTTCAGCAGCCAAATGAAGAGGGGACATGTTATTCCTTAATGGCCTGTTGACTCCACCTATCCCAAATTGAATAACGTTGGGGTCAGTCCCAGAACCTGGTCGGTTGAGGGAAGAAAATAAGTGGTGGAAATTATAAACAATGGCAAAACAGTTCATAAAATAATGTAGTTATAATTAATAAACATGAGGTTATGGTTATTTTGAGGTTAGGGAAGAAAATTAAGGAAAAAAAATGTAAACGTTCATCATTTTGGTTGGTGAATAATATCACTTTTGTTTTAATTTCTTTCCTTCATTTATTGAGAAATGGTCCTCACAATAAAAATCTGGTATTAACGGTTTATTGTAATTTATTTACAATATTTTAAATGACGAAAACGACAGATGATAAAACCAATTGGTGCTTGACATAAGGCACAGAAAATGCAAGTGTTGTGGTTACCACCTAATAACCCACCTTGAATTAACCACTTCACTTAATAACCCAAATTTTTATCTATCAAAAATACCCCTTCTTCCGTCTAATAACCCACTTTTTAAAAATTAAGTGGACACAATTTTACTTTATCTGGAAAATTTATATATCAAAATTAGGCCTGAAAGAAGATCCATTCCAATGGTAATATTATGAAATCAAACACATTGCAGTTGTAATTAACTAACAAATTCAAACCAAGAATCGATGGTCGACTCTAAAATTAATGTTCAATTTTCAACCCCCAGAATCAATGGTCGACTCTAGAATTGATGGTTGACTCCAGACTAGAATGTCGATTCTATCGCCCGATGACTGGCCGTCATCACTGAAAATCGACTCTGACTTCAATTTTTTAATTTTTTTTTTGTCTATAGATTGCCAGATTGGCATTTTATGCCAACTTTGATATGTATTTTTTAAAAGTCATTTAGCATAATAAATGAAAATGATCAGCAATTTTTCTTTGTCTGGAATTGCTCTTGCAGATGGCTTAGAGCATTAATTTCTATCACATTTAGGTATGATTGCGTATACAACATCAAGACAAATTTACCCTTGGGATGAGTAAATGGGATCGTATTTTTCTAATTTATTTATTTTGATTTTGTTTTATATTTGTTTTCAATTTTAAAAAAAGATAAATTTGAGAAACGAGTTGAGAAATGAGAATCAATTCTTACACTCCAGAGTGAAAACCGAAGGCGTACAAAACACCATTTTACACCATTGTCCATTTGAACAGTGTATCTCACATATTCATTGCCTTTGATCAATGCAAATTCTATCACTGTGTCTCTGACTCTAGTGCCTAACTTCAGAAGATCAAATCATTGATAGTCGCATCAAGTAAAACATCTCATAATTAATATGTTACATAAGATATCAAATGATTAAGGAGGGATAGAGTCTTTTGGTTGATGGAGGGGATTGGGGGGGGGGGGGGGGGGGGGGGGAAGACAGGGAGTGGGTGGGAAGTAACATGAATGAACTGGCTCCTGCCTGCCAGTGACTTAAAAAAAAAAAGAAGAAATCTTTCTTAAAATAACATAATTGAGTGAGTGACTAAATCTAGTTTTGGCAAGACTTTAATTGAATATAGACAAGGAAGCATTCAGGAAGGATAAAAACTGCAATTCAAACTTAATAAATTTGGTCTGTGTATTATTCATTACATTGGCCACCCAGTCACCCAAGATCGCAATTATGAGGGAGGTGCACCACAACATAATGATCAATCCCAAAATGTCATGAATTTGATATGCAGGTTATAAAAAGTCTTCAGTTTTAAGACTCTTTGACATGTTGGAGGTCAGCTTAATACAAGGCAAAAGTTTTCCTGCCAAAATTTTAAAAGAGATTTGTTCATGTGCATGATACAGCTGACTGAATTTGATTTTGATATTAATTCTACAAATATCAGAAATGAAGGTGGTGATAGAATAGAAAGACTCACTCTTCTTGTCATGATCAATGAGTAAAGCCACGTTGTCAGCCCTTCTGGCCAGGATTGCATAGTGGAGGGGGATCCTCATGTCAAAGCATGTGTCGTGGGTATTCACTCGCCTAGGGAAGAGTTCATATTGAGCAGCGAAATTTGCGAATAAATACTTGAGTCCATTAAAGAAGCAGGATTTTGACATTACCGTCATAGAAATCTCAAGGTTTTGATCCTTTCTTTCTTCTTTAAAATTTTTTATTCTTGAATAGGATAACATCTTTCTATTTCTTTAATGGAAATTTCAAATAATATGTGCTGTGTATAATATCTAAACTAAATTCTTAAAGATATTAACAAAACAAACAACACCAAAAAAAAAGCAACCCAAACAACCCCCATAAAAAAAATAACACCTTATCTGAAGTTTTTGTTGGCAGAGTCATATCATTTCTTTTTGTTTGCATAGTTTCTTGGGAAAGGAGAGGAGGGGGGGGGGGGGGGGGGTAAACCCCTTCTTTGTTTTGTGGCCATTTCTATCTGTTGTATACGAGACAGTATTTCACAGCATATCTTTTGGACATCAACTTACCAGTTCAGAAGAAGTTTTAAATTATCAGGACTGCTACAACCAGCTGCAAAGTGAATGGGTCTTCGTCCCCTTCCATCGGGAACTTGAGAATTGGGCACAATAGATAGGAGTTTGGCCAGGTATTTGCTGTTTGGGTTGGTGGCAGCACAGTGCATGGCTGTGATCTGGTAAGGGTTAACACAAAGCAAATGTAAAAATCAACAGTATGGTTAACCAGACTTGAAACGACAATTAATTCTCTTTAACCTAAATAAATTCTGGGTTAATGACATGCCTTTAAGAATTGTTTTCTTTATCAGGATCTTGAAATTCAGCTCTATATGGTTTGTCATTTAATCAATGAATTGCAATAAACAGTGGTGAAATTGTCCCGAGGAAATGGTCTTAATCTATGGTGAAATTGTCCCGAGGAAATGGTCTTAATCTATTGTAGACTTTGATGAAGAGTTAGTTTCAAAACTAAAAAGTTGTTTTCAGATGAAGGGAATCAATGTCCATCATACCTAATGCTGCTATTACATGGTGTCCAGGTATCAAAAACATTAAACAATCCTACCAGCCCAAGCAAAACTCCAACCACAATTTAACGCAATCGGTCATTACAAAATGACACGAAGTAGTCAATTTCCAGACATTTGATGACTCATATCAATAAATACATTGGGCCTACCTTCACTATATTATACACATACTATATATCATAAGATATCGTCGCCTAGGCATTCCACGAAGGAATATAGATAACTCATTCAACAAGATGTCTGATGTCAACAGGAATCACCCGTGTTGTCCAAGTGAGCAAATTGGAGGTTAATAATCTTGCTCAAGGAAAAAAATGAAAGTAACTGAAGCGGGGCTCGAACCCGGGTCATCTGGATCACAGTGCAATGCCTTAACCACTCGGCCACTTTGCCCCCCATATATATATATATATATATATATATATATATATATATATATATATATATATATATATATATATATTATATATATATATATATAAATCATAAAAACAAATACCATGAAACAATAGTGTTCAATTTTTTAAATAAAAGGAGCTATTTATAAAATATTTAAAGTATAATTATGATCAATTTCTATAATATTGTTTCGAACATTCGCTCTCATCACAACAACAAACATCAAAACACAATAATCTGCTTTCACTTTCACTTCCTGATTAGAGTGAATGCTCGAAACAATATTGTCATTTTGAAATATCTTTTTTTTTTGGTCTTTAGCTGCATCACTTCATCCTATTATTTTTTTTTTCTGGTGGCCTCTTTTTCCAGAATATCCTTGCTCTCTTTCTTCTCTTTCAGGACAATAGAATACCCGAGCCATTCTTTGCTACATGATTTCAATAGGTCAGGGGATTTACCCACCTCAGAAACTTTCTCTCCATTAATGAATTGGCAAGTAAAGTGTCTTGCTATCAATGACTCTTCAACAAGGTTTTCCATTGTGATCTTCTTGTTGACCAAAAATCAGCTTTCCATATTTGCATTGCAGTTAGACAATATCAATATAAGATTTAACATTTTCTTCAAGTCTGGACATTGCTCAAGTTGTCCATTTTTATTAAAGTACTTATCAATCCTTTGGTTGGTGTATGGTAGAGCTGTAGCAAGAATTGCTCTTTTGGAACGTCTTTCGAACACTGAGCCCCTCGATCTGGTTTGCTGCCATAGTACAAACAAGACCTAAATGTCTTGTTTTGTGACCTAGATGCCTCGTGTTATGCGTGCATGAGTGTACAGCAATCTGCTTGCCAGACAATAAACATTTTTAAAAAAACAAACAAAAAACCCCCAAGTGAAGCTGTGTTTGAAACCCCCCCCCCCCCCCCAAAATCGGAATAAAAAACCCCAACATATTAACTTTTCAAAGGCGAATTTCAATCTTACTTTGATCTAACCATCTTCATCAAAAGACAAGTAACGGCAAATGCAATTATAAGTTTGATTGAAGCCCAAATTGAATTATTTGTACTGCTCTCATGGTGGAAATGGTTTATTCTGAATCTAAAATAACATAAAGGGAAACTATTACTTGAAAACAAAAAATCGGTGTCACCCATAAAGGAATAATTGCATTAAACACAGACCATCCAGCATCCTGTGAAATAACTACCTCGCTTTCCAATCATATAAAAAGAAAGTATCAGCAATACTGAGTTGAAAAAAAGAAAAGAAAAAGAGAGAGTAAAACACATAAACAATGTACCCTTTTAAAGGCGTAGTTAGATCTTACTTTGACCCAACACCAGATCACTGTTTTCATCAAAAGACAAGTAACAGCAGTGCAATTATAGATAATTGAAGTCAGAGTCATGATATTCTTACTGCTCTCTTGGTAAAAACTCCATTAAAAATACAGACGAAACAAAAAAAAAACAAAAAATCAACGTCACTGTTAAAGGGTTAAAAATACCTGCACAACAAGCATCATCCAGCGTCCTCCGTGACACTCAAATGTACTACGTCATCGTTTGTTTCATATTTACATACTGACTCCCTTCATCCCTTATCCCTACAATAATGCAAACCTACACATATGCCGCTAAACCGAACAGACTAATAGATAGAGGCACCAGTATCCATTTGAGTGTTTCGTGTTATAAGAATAGCTAGTATGGTAGTTGGAGTTTTACCCACAATAATATTGTTTTAAACTTCAGACAAAGCGAGCATTTTCAATTTTAACAGACTTATAGGCTCTGATATAGAATGTGATATTTGCACTGATATATTTGCGACTGCCAACCAGTGTCAATTTTACTGACTAAATTTTGATTTATCCGACTTACAGATCCATTATCTGACCAACCAGCGGCCATCCAACCAAAAACAAACTTATCCAACTTGCCTGGACAACCTGTATTATCATTTCCCTCCTTGAAGATTCCAGAAATTCTGACGGTTTTGAGAAATGTACTGGTCAATTAGGAAAAAAAATAACAATATGTTACAAGAGAACATAATTATTGTGATACAGAGCCATAACCCAACACCATCCCACACCACATAAATGTTGCATCTATCTATAATGTTGGAGCTGCAAAAGAATGGATTAGATTGGATTGGATAACAACTCACCTTGTCGTACTGATGACAATTTTCTTTGACAGCAGATGGAGGGCACTGTGGTAAGTCTTCCGTGTCAAACAGAAGGACCTACAATGAAAAACATTTGTAGGCCATTGTCAAAATAATATCCCACCTTTAAAGAATATACTCAAACACTTTTAAATTGAATTACCAAAATAATCATAAAGAAATACAGACAAACAAACAATAAACACCTCCCACCCCCCCAAAAAAAACCCGTTAAAATGTTCTTTCATATAAAAATTACTCCAGATCTAAAACATTTTAGTACCTGATCAAGTTATAATTAAACAAAGAGCCTACTCCAGAGTGTCTGCCCAAGTTAAATTGACTTTTTAGCCCACGTGGTGTAGGAGTTCCATCCTGCACTCATTCCACAACCTAACAAGGCCTGAGGGCTCAAGTCTATGATCATGCACCTCAGTGTTATGTTCTTAGCACAAATTTCCCTCTTCCAATCCTCTTAACAGTTTCGAGGTTCCCTAGTTTAAAGAAGACGTGTCTTTGTCTGAACAGGCTCTTTTGTGTTTTCCCATGTGATAAATTTATGTTGTTCTATAATCATCAGTTTAATTTTTTTTTAAAGTAAAGCACTTAGAGCATGGTGATAACAGTGGCTAAGTGCTCTCTATTAATTTTTTTTCCATAGTCTTTAAGAGATGATGTTTCATTTAAATTTCAAATCGCAGAAAATAAGACACAGGGCATCAAACTCCCCCCTCCCCCATCCTTTATAACAATTAAAATGGCCCAATAGTGATGTCAACATACAATTTGTTTAAAACGCAGGTCTAGATTATCTTTATTATTGTTTTCATCATCATCATCATCGTCATTATCATATCCTATCCTTACATTTGTCATGAGAGACTCCATAACAAAATGTCTTCCTCTAAAGCTCCTCTTCATCATTTGTCCTGCTTCTTTGTTCCTTCCTGTCAACAGGTTCTGGATGATAATACTAGTCGAAACTCCTCTTAACTCCTGAAACAACCACAAAGCCATGGGCTACAGACTTGTAAGCAATTTGATATTACAAAGGATAACACCAAAGAGTTTAAAACCGGCTAGTTGCTCAGTAAATAAGAGAGTAAGTAACTAAGTAAGTAATACATAAGTAAAAAAGTAAATATGTAAGTTTAAAAGACAATAAATAGGAGTTTATACAATAAAAATATTTGACTCTGATGTAAATGTGTACCTAGTGATATGTTGTGACGGTTATAGTAAGAATGTTAAGACAAAAATGATGCCTGATTTAAGTGACTGGTTCTGTATAAAATGGAAAAATGATTCCATATGACCTGCTGAGAAATAAACGTGGCATTATTTAGAGAGAAATGTGCTCT
>NC_088360.1:16572183-16637183 GCF_034508935.2 Berghia stephanieae | reverse complement strand
CAACAACAAAAGCTGGTTCGGATAAACCATGATAGTAGAGATATTTCGTCAGTTTGTGGTCATTTTGCAACCCCCCCCCCCCCCCCAGACACACAAAACATTGAACACAGGAGGATGAGGAAGAGGACATTAGAGTAGTTCCATTTCTATCATAAAAATATAAAAGTGACAAAGTAGAGAGAAGACACTGGAATAAGATAAAGACCTGAAAACAAGTGAATGAAACGATGCCACACAAAGCGGAAAAGAAAAATACAAGAAAGAAACCTTCCCAAAAAATCAGTCTGCCTCAACTTGGGATTGAACCACAAACCTGATAACCGGTCTGACCTGTGACCATTACACTACAGAACCCCTTGCCTGCATCCTCGCCTTTGTCACTCTCACCTGTATCCTCGCCTTTGTCACTCTCGTGACAAAGTAGGGAGTAGGGAGCAGGGATTGAGAACAGTGCTATTGTAAATGATTATTAAGCTCGAGTTAGAGTTGAAAATCACCCCAATATAAAGTTAGAAAAATGTTAAAAAGCCAGCTAAAAAAGTATCCACAGGGACTAAAATTATTCACACATAAAATTGTACAGATCAGAATTACTACTTATGGTAACATAATCCATTTTGGACATGATATACAAAGAAAAAAATAAAAATTTTGCCTCCCACCCCCCCTCCCGAAAAAAGAAAAACTGACTCATCAACTATGCTGTATTCATGAACATGTGCAGCAAAAATTTGCAACAGGCAGGAACAATTTCAAACATCACATATTCAATATCTAAAACCTTCTCACAGGTTCAGATGACACATCGTGTCTGTTCACTTACCTTTAGAAAAGCATTATTGCCTTCCTTGCTGCCTCGACTGGCCTGAATTTTCTGAATGCGTGAAACTGCCAACGACTTTTCATTGTAGCTGTGGTGAGAGGTTACACAGGACTTTAAACAGGCAAATCTCCAGAAAATTAATAACATTATTGATAAATAAATAAATAAGTATTTTGCTCTAAGCAAAAAAACAAAAACAAAACAAATGAACTGTTTTTTTTTTTAATTGATCGCATCTCCTTAAATGATTGGAAATTTAAGATTGGAAATATTGAACGGAATTGATAGAAAAATAATGGCAATATTTTACAGCTTGAGCTAACACATATAAGGCAACTAACATGAAAGTGGGGAACTCTTCCTAAAATCTGTTGTTTTTTGTTTTTTTCCAGAGATTTCACAAAGTTATAATTCTTCGAACACGAAGAAAAAACATATATAAAACCCTCGATAAAAAATAACATGACTGATGTCAATATATTTCAACAACTGTTTAGCGAGTACATAAAAGTTAAAAGAACTATACAAAAAAGTTAATAATACAGATTCAGTTCCAGATGAAACACAGATTTTGCTGAATCAGAGGATCAGAGCATGTTGTTCTAGAAAGGATGACAATTTACCTAACCTTTCTGTCCACCCAGCAGTTGTAAAGTAGCTAGGTTAATTAGATCTGGCAGAAAGTGATAAACTAGCATCCTATTCAATGGGTAGCAAGCGAATGCTACTGTCTTTTAAACTTGAATGAGTCTTTGGCTCTGAAAGATTGTAATCTTCTTTGCAGTATGTACGACGAGCTTTTAATTGAAACTGATTCATTCAATTTTTGATAAGATTAATTAAACGTCCTCAACTTGTTTGTCTCTTTTAAGAGATTTTCCAGTGCTTGCAACAATTTTAGGACATTTCAGAACCAGAGAAAAGGAGAATAACAAATAGTTAAAAAGTTCAGATCAAGCTTACAAGCACTGAGGAAAAAAAAAAAAGACAAAAAGGAAAGTTGAGCATAGATTAGAAATAGATTCAACAGAATTATTATATCCTTGAAGCGAATCAGAACAATTCATCAAAAGAGCCTATCTATGATAAAATATATAATAAAGAGCTGAATTATAAGGGAAAAAAATCTTTTACAAATATTAATCCATGCGACCGTTTCTCTCTTCAAAAAAAAAAACAAACATAAATAACCCAAAAATCTCAGGATAGTGCTCAGGTGAAATTATATGACCTCATTTCAAAACAATGACATAAGACTGCACGGAAAGTACAATTGGTATCGAGAGACAAGAGATGGCCAGGCTGTGGAACAGTGAAGAATGCACCGGCACAGAGGGCCAATTTTCCACCACCCTAAAGGGAATGTTACCCACCATGGCATGCTTTTCATTGAAGCTATTAAATTCAATTTTAAAAGAATCTATTAAAAGTCGTCAGCCTTTGACAGTCTTACATTTTTAAAATCTGCAAGGTACTTCTTATAATTATTTCTATTTTTTTTTAATGTCGTGATGAAGCTGAAACATTACTCCATTACCTTCCTGTACCAAGTCTTTGGAGGTTGGTTAAATCATCCTGATTATTCTCAAATCTTTTTTTATATTTCTGCTCCACAAATTCCTCCATCAGAACAGCTAAGACTTCCTTGTTGGGATTTTTGGCAAATGCGTGGATTGGCTCCAAAGCATAAGACACTGACATAGTATATAGCTGAAATGAAACAAGAGCCCAGGTAAAGTCGATATAATTTCCGACAGCTCCCCCCCCTCCCCTTGTCCACCCAATAGTGATTGGGTAGCTGTCTCTATTAGATATGGTGGAAAGTATTTTGTGATAAACTAGCATCTGTATCACGCTATAGAAACCGGGATAAACTCCAGCTACATGGGCCTAATGGCTCTGTATAAGAACAAAGAAAAAGAACTAGAAGAAAACCACAGAATAGCTCCTCTAAAATGTGTATAGATAAATAAATAGTTTGGAATGATTTCCCTCAATTGAAAGAATTATTGAGACAAAAGCATATGAATATTTGTGGTGGCCTAAGAAAATGTGCCAAATAACTTTTTCTGTGTTCTGGACTATGGATGAAGCAATTCCTTCTGAGTAAAATAAATACATTTGTTTGCATCACTAGACTTCATCGGACAATTGGTCTTAAGTTGACCTCCTAGCCGCCCGTCGTTTCGTTTCGTCTTGCTATTCTTACAGATTTGCATTCATGGGCCCATAGGCCTTTTACATCTTATTGATTCAGATTCAGATTTTCCAACAACCCTTCAGTAACAATTAAGATGTGCAGTCACCCTTGTATTTTTTACAGATCTAATTTAATCATGCACAGTTAACACACTGCTGTTCTTCAAAAATTCATGGACAAATTTGGACATACTTGTATACTGGCTTATTTGTTCTTGTGGAACAGTGAAGAATGCACCGGCACAGAGGGCCAATTTTCCACCACCCTAAAGGGAATGTAACCCACCATGGCATGCTTTTCATTGAAGCTATTAAAGAAGATGTTTTCTTTATCATAACAAGTAATTCTTTAGCATCTCAAAAAAAACAACAAACAAGTTATTAGATTAAGTTCCTAGTAAAACAGAGATTATATAATAAAATAGTCTTAAAAATATTACAGATAGATTATATCAATACTTGTAACAAATGCTCCTGAGACAAAGACAGAGGAGACTAGTGCAATACGAATATAAGTAGATCCAGCAGCAATGGACATATTTCCAAAGAGAAACAACTTAAAGGTTTCACCAAAAACCAAAACAGGATATTATTTTTTTCCCTTGAAAGAAAAAGAACCAAATTAAACGGTTAATAATGTGCCATGAAGCGTTTGAATAAATTTTTAAAAAAGAAATAAACATACAAAAACAAAATACTACCTCCAACCAACAAAAAAAAAAATAATAATAAAAATAAATAAATTTAAAGAAAGAGCTGTTTTAGATTTGATTAAACATAATTAGTTGATTCGGACCAATGCCTTGATCAAAACCAAATTGGTTCAATCCAGGTCAAGAAAGCAAAATGAGGGGTGGGGGTGTGAAACTGATATTGGGGGATAGAAATGAGCACCACTTTAAGAAGTGATCATGAAAAGAACCTATCTCCAACAAAAGTGAAACTCTATCAATGAAAAAGATAAATCTTACATTTTTGATTCTACGTCCATCCTTAAGTATCTTCTTCAACATCACAGCGTCACCAAGATTAATAGCACGGTACACCAGTTTGCAGTTGCCGATCTTGGAAATGTATGGCATGGGTTCTCTGTGCAACAAACAACAATAATAATAATAAAAATAATAATAATAATAATAATAATAATAATAATAATAATAATAATAATAATAATAATAATAATAATAATAATGTGATTAGAATTATAATATTTAAAAGCTTGGATCCCTTAAACTTATAGTGGCATTGAAGTAATGTCACTTTCAAGCCAACCCAAAACTAAGGTCAAAGAAGTTACACATTTTACAGATAATTAGCAGAGAAATAACTTAATATGGACCTTTTTCTGGTCAAAATTTTCTTTGTATTGATATGTAATAACTCCTTCTACCATAGTAACAGGAATCGCAATAATAAATTTGTATCACACCCATTTTAACGAACGAGAGTCCAATATTATAACAAATAATCACAAACACACACACACACACACACACACACACACACACACACACACATACAATAGGCAAATGTGGGTAAAGAATCAGGCCAACAGGAATTCAACATTCCATGGATTAATAGGTTTATGATAGACATTTCTTAACATCAAAAATGTTCTTTAACTGATAAACAAAATGACATTGACTTTGATCAACACACATGCACAGCCATTGTCACTCCTATTGCAAAAATGACAATAGAAGGTAGGACCAACCTGTTACATTTAATAAGACTTGTTAATATAATTCAACAAAAGTTACTGCTCACCTTGTTTCAAACAGAGGATCTTTATCCAAAACTTTAAAGTTGGGTCTTGGGTTAAGTTTCAAATCTTCTTCTTTTTTTGGTAATTTTCTCTTTGGCTCTTTTGCTTTAGATTGTTTCCCTGAATAATTTAAACAAACGGATATGTTGACAAATTGACAACAGTTAACATGAGAAATCAAATCTTTACATGTTCAGATTTTCCAACATTACAAGTGAGATTGAGTAAAGGGCATTTAAAAGAAAAAATATTGTAAGTTTCTTTATAATGTGACCGAAAGACCTGAATTACAACCTGGTTGAAGATTCAAAAAATTCAAAATAGAATAAAAGGGTGAAAACAACATTACAACCTCAGAAACAACAAAGTAAAAGTATTGATTTTTGAATAGTGCCATCATAACATAAGCATCACACAGTTTCACGTCCACTATGGGTTTCTTATTACAAATTTGATGTATTCAAAACCAGGTTCAAGCTTCATCAAAGGGTATAATGACTTTGTAGTGCTCACCCCAGTTAAAGCATGCAGGTAATAGCAAAAGTAAAAACGACAACAATAATAAGAAAGAAAAATGAAAACATTAACCTAAACAACAAAAAATTATTCTATCAATGGCGTCACCTAAGCTTTATGAAAATAGCAGAGGTCAATATTATAAATTATCTGATCATTTCAGTCAATGAACCTTCCTGATTAATTGAACTTTATTTTACTGTTCTCTCCAGATTCAAAATGAAGGATACGTGAACATGATCTAAAATGTTCTCAAGGAACTTTAAATAATCTTCTTCCTTCTAAGTTACAATCATAAGTAAGTAGAGAGCGGTGGAGGCTGCCTGAAGCCTGAATCATGAAAACACTAATGAATAACATAAATAATTTTTATTTTATTTGTTTTCCATGTTCATTTGTTTATTGTTGTGCTGACGAAGGGTTTGTATCCGGAACGTCCATTGTCGGTATTGTTCCCATCCGAAGCCTCTCCAATATTAATCATAAGTAAGGCTTCTTTTAATAAATTTTTTTCTTGAAAGAAATAGGCGACCCACCGTCAGTTTTCTTTCCCTTTGATGGTGATTTTGGTGTAGATTTTCTTGAAACTGTTTTTAAGGCTGTGACAAAAAAAGAAAACAACAAAAATTTTGATCAAACAATGATATAATAATATTTGAAAGTCTTATTCAAGACAATATTCATAAAAACTATCACTCATCTTTTCTTTTATTCTAATAGTGAAGAGAGTAAAAAATTCAATTCATCCAAAATCTTAAAAAATAATAGGTTCATTGCAATATGTATTAGTATTATGTATGCCTATGTTGCTCACAGTAGCCAAAATACAATTATAAAAATATATCAAATCTCATGTGGCACATTAAAAATATTTACCTTTATCCCTGAAACGTTGTGACAAAGTTTTCACAAGTCTCGGTTTCTTCTTTGGTGGTTCTTCAATCTGGACCACCTCTTGGACTGAACATAGAAAGAAAGATGTGATTGCTAAAACTCTTTACAATTTGTGATAATTTCATTGGTATCTATATCAGCTTGGTGTCAAGGTATGAAAGTTGTATAACATCATAAACAAGACGTAGCTCCTTTGTATATTTCTAAAAATTAGATTTTTCACAATCTGTTACTGGTTTGAATGATATATTCTAACAAATTGTAAATATAGAGATGAGAATGGTGGGGATTAATAACTAAAACTGAAAATCATAAATAACATTATACAGAATATGAGAACAGCTATTAAACAAGATTGTTCTAATGGCACGAAGTTTCAAGTAATTGAATCGATTCTTTAAAATATATGCTGCTGCTTTGGAACACTATTTTTTTTTTACTGGGCTCAAACCGTTAAGTTTTTATCTACAGTGCAACCCCTGGATAACGACATCGCCCGGACCGAAAAATTAAGTCCTTCATTCCAGGGTTTTCAAGAGGGTGGATAAGGGGGAGCATGGTCTATACAATGCATGGACCAGTGTCTAAGAGAAGACACTTCCCAACAACATTAAAATGCGTACTCCTCCTGTTTACCGAAGGTATACCATTTACGTTTTCACTCTCCAATGTGTTTTGTCATTATTTCGATCATAAACAGTGCTCGAACACCATTTAACAAAACTAAGAATAATCAAGAAAATGAAATCAAACGCCAATATAATATGCATAAGAACACATGCACATATCTAGTTTTGATATTAATTAAAATCCATGCAATACTGCTGATGAGTTTTGCAAACCAAACTTTATATTTAAGTGCACCAAAATTTACAAGCCCTTAAAATTAGTAGTACATCTTGGAATACTACTCTCCTTACCCCCAAACAAAAACAACCCTCCCCCCCAAAAAAACAAACAAACAAAAAAAACAGGTAATAATCACAATAATATCAAATCTGGACTGATGTCTAGAAAAATGACTGATTTTTCAAATGAAAATAATGAAATGAAAGTGGCTGTTATTGTTTTCCCCGCTATTCCAACATATTACAAGACCATAAATATCCATAAATTCCCCAGTTAGACATGGCATTGTCTGATAGTTAACCTCCACTGACCTCAGACAGGTAGCTAACCAAGAATGTTAATGGACCTTTGAGAGCTCCATCCACATATAAACTTCTTTTATTGTGGTTCCATGTGAACTATCACTGATTCCGTGTAATGAGTTCTGATTGGTTAGTAACAAAGCAATCTCATTGGGAGGGGAAGAGAGGCGTTTTTTATTGGTTAAGAGTACCAGATGATGATGGCTGGGTATCAACTGCCAATTAATGTTATAACGATGTCGCTAAACAGGGGTTTTACTAAAATGTATGTCATTATTTTGGGTTTTTTATTACTAATAACATATAGCAAAAAATTTGGGACCAGAGGTCAATGTCGCTTCCCAGGGGTTGTCGTTATTCAGAGGTTGCACTGTATATAAGAGAACAAAATGCAAATCATGTGCTTATTTCTCTCTGCTGCAATGGAAAATACTGAGTATTTAGATGAGATATTTTCCATTATAATTATAAGACCACAAAGTTTTTGGTTATCAACCCTGTAAACAACAACAGCAGAACAAAAGGGCTAAAAGCCTTTCATACTTTTTTCATTCTTCTCTAAGTTATTTAATTACAATGGCAAATATAAGATGTTTCAAATTGCCTTTCAAATTTTTTCTTCCGTTAAGAAACAACTGACTTTCAGCCTTAAACAACAATAACTAATAACTATTTAGGGAAACACGAGCAAAAATATTTCTTCACCATCTTATTCAGATTATAAATCTTTTGTTAAATACAAGAAAATTCAGAATCAATATAATTCAAAAGAATCTAAACTTTAAACAAAAAATATAATAAATACACAGTCATTAAAAATAGCTTGCTTGCTTTACAAATTAAACGATCAATTCCAAGTTCAATAGTATATTCAATCCTAAAATAGAATCTATTAACATTTTTTTAAAAATTGGTATAATTACTATCATCATCAATTTCTTGAATCGATATCTTGCCACTCTGCACATCTTCCACCATGTTAATCATCTTGTCAATTTCTTCCTCCTGGTCAGATGGTAGTAAGTACCTCAGCCTTGATTTCTGACTCAATTCAACCTATATTGGATTTTGAGAAGTAAGGAAGAAGTTTTTCCAATAGAAAGATGATAACATGCATTAAAAGACTGAATCAGAGGATACAACAACTAGTAGCATTATCACGTTCCACTGCTGATGTTATGACTGGCACTTTATTCTTCCTTAAATTGTTATATACTTCAAAACAGTTGAAAACAAGCAATACGTTATAGTTGGTTGACAAAATACAGGTCGGAGAAAACACCTGACAGCCTATGTCACATAGGCCTTAAAAAGAGCTTTTATATGGTGCAATATCAACTAAATGTACTCAAAGCTTGTGGCATGGGATCCCAAGCCAATTGTATCACTTTACATGTTGAACGAGACTGCTTAAAAATTTGCTTTGCACCGCCCATAAGAACTCAAACCAGAGACCTGCAGGTCAGAAGCTGAGTTTCATGCCACAAGATCAAAAAAAAACAAAAAAAAAAACACATCAATCTATTAATTTCTTGAAGCATGAATTAATAAACAAAATATTACATCGAGTCTCATACCATAAGACCAAAAGAAACAAAAAAAACCTCAAAAAACAAAAAGACATCCATCCATTACATAAAACAAACAAGCAAGTATTATGGGTAAAACTACAAACAATGTTAACTTTTGTTTGATGAAAATTCTCTTTACTTTACTTATCTTACACAATGTTTTAAAAAATAGAAGAAAAGAAAAATTGAAACTAATCATCATCACTGTATCGTCCAGTACAACCATTTAAATTAATATAAAGAAAGGGACCAGTACCTGCATCAAGATAGAAGCTGGGTCGATTCTGTCAATATAACTCATCCTATAAATGTTTGGGTAGAAGCGTACTCCTGCAACTGACAACCAGCGAACTTTGATCTCCTTGGTAGAATTGTACACATTTCTCTCAAGGCGACACAGATAAAATTTTGAACCTAGAAATGAATTAATTAAAAATGACGATATATATCATATCTGAATGCAAACTTTAGTTTACACAATGCATGCTTTAGATTTGAGAGGCAATGATTGGTACAATATACAATTTAACTACCAAAATTTTCTTTACAAAAGGACAAAGCATATGAAGCAGGCAAACAAACAAACAAATTAAATTTTAAAACGAAAACAAACAAATAAAAAAACAAAAACACATTAGAAGAAAAAGAAAAAAAAAAGAAAGTTGGATGGCAATTTAATTTAAGTGTAATGGGATAGAAAAGATTAGGCTTAATTGAGTTCCGTTTTCTTTCATTCCAAGTTTCTGGAAACAACTGGATCCCCCTCCCACCTGTCTCAACTCTCTGTAACTGCTAATTTTCTGGGAATTAATATCACAACATTCAACAGGAGAAACTGATAGCAAAACCAAAACTGAAGATCAGTCGAGTCATTTTTACTGTGAAAATAGATATGGTACATTGAAAATTATTGAATTCCATACTTTGTATAAGTTTGAGATTTGTTTGGTACGCATTGGTACAATCTTTTAAAACAAAAATATATATTATGATAATAAAGTAAGATTTTGAGTAAGAAAAAAGAAAGCCTTAAGATAGCTACTTTAAAAACAAAGAAATCTTACCTTCAGCACGCACAGCCACATGGCTTCCCTTTGGAAACCACAACTGTTTCCCACCATTAGATGTCAGCTTATTTTGCACTGACGACGTGTTTGTCAAATTGAGGGATTTAGTCAAACTGGCTTTACTGGCTGAATTAGCCAAACTGGCTTTACTGGTACTAGCCAATTTGGTCAGCCTGACTTTACTGGCCGATTTGGTCAGACTGGCTTTACTAGCCAATTTAGTCAAACTGGCTTTACTAGCCAATTTGGTCAAACTGGCTTTACTAGCCAATTTGGTCAGACTGGCTTTGCTGGCCGATTTAGACAAGCTGGATTTATTGGTTGATTTAGTTAAACTGGTTTTACTCAGTGTTTTAGTAAAACTAGCTTTACTGGATGATTTCGCCAAGCTGGTTTTGCTATGCACTTTTGCTAAGCTAGTTTTACTGACTGACTTAGTCAAACTGGTTTTACTGGACAATTTTGTCAAGCTCTTTGTTTTAGACATTCTGGAATTGCAGCTGCCACTTTCAGAGGATTTGCCTTTCACTCCATTTGACAAACCTAAAAGGTAAAAAAATAATATCAAATAAAATCTTGCTTTAAAGAAGAATAGTGGAAAAAAGCATGAAATATATTCAATCATAAAAATTACATTAGGATGGAATGAGGAGATTAAGGTTCATAAGGAAATTGTCCCAGTTCATCGAAGGGATATATATATATTATATATATATATATATATATATATATATATATATATATATATATATATATATATATATATATATAAAAGAGAAGAGAGAGAGAGAGAGAGAGAGAGAGAGAGAGAGAGAGAGAGAGAGAGAGAGAGAGAGAGAGAGAGAGAGAGAGAGAAAGAGATGTTGTAAATGAAAGTTATTGTATTCAAGTATCGTAACTTGTATCATCCATCTAATGTTGTATGTTGCATCTGCTCTCCTGGCTACCTTGCTGGAAGTCATTCTGTATCCAACAGTCATCCTGTACACATGTATTATATGTTATGTTGTTTAATTAATGTTCATTACTGTAACAATTTGGATTGTTGATTCTTGGAATAATACATCTAATCAATTTTCAGAGAAATATGTGAATGTTCATAGACATCTGATTCATTCAGGTCTACACCAAACTCACTTCTCTGCACACCATATCCAGTCACACTGGCCTTTGAAGAGCCTTTCAACTTTTTAGTAACTGCTCTTACAGACGCAATGGCATGGACTCTGGATGATTTTCTCTCCACACCATTTCCCCCTTTTGAAGATAATTCAAGGGTTGATTTCCTTCTAAGAGACACATCAGTAATGGAATCCATTGCTCTGGTTATCAGTATCAGCGGTTTGCTGGAAACAGTAAAAATATAATGAGTGAAAATGAAAAATAAAAAAAAAACACCATTACCGCCACCAATAACAACAAGAAACAAAGAAAAGATAAAATCAAAAAACAAAACCAAACAAATGAAAACACAAATAAAAAATGCTCCCCCCCCCCCCCCCCCCCCCAAAGAATGAATAAAAAGACAAAATAATAATAAAATGATTGTCCCACTCTCTCCATGTGGAAAGTCTGTATACAGCTGCATGGTCAGGGTTGATGGTTTCTTCCGTCATGAAGCTCTTTCTCGACTTCAGTCTAATTGTCGTTGGGTTGTGATCATAGAGGTGGTGCCTTGGGTCCATTTCCTGTTTATATTTCTGGGCTTTGGAAGCAGTGGCTTTTTGAGGTGCAATGCCAGCCAGCTGATGGAGGACTGGAACTGAAGTCAGTTTCAAGTTACCAGTAATGATCCGGCAGGTGTTATGTAGTTCAGGGTCAATCTTTTTGGCATGGCAGGATCTTGCCCAGACTGGTGAGGCGTATTCGGCTGATGAATAGCAGAGGGCTAGTGCAGTTGTCCTGACTGTTTTTGAATCTCCTCGCCATGTAGTGTTTGCCAGTTTTCTTAGGAGGTTGTTTCTTGTGGCCACCTTGCTTTTGTTTTCTTTGTGTGAGGTCTAATGTGACACCGAGGTACACGGGGAATGAGAGTTCTTTAAATAATACTCAGAGAGGGTCTTCAGAGCATCTGTTAGTCTCTCCTCAATGGTCTTGAAATCAGAGGCCTGGGATGCAAGACACAGATCATCGGCATATAGAAGCCCCCCGGATGTTCTTGAACTCAGGTTGGTCGTTGGTATATACATTGAAGGACCGATCCCTGAGGGAGTCCATTCTTTTGTGATCTCCATCTGCTTTTCTTCCCATCCATTTCTATAGAAAAGCAACATTTTGACCTGAGGGATTTTTAAAACTGCAATTATTTTTGTGTTACGAGTTACCCTTGCAACCTTTAGGATCAGTTTCCTGTGATTTACCGTGTCAAAGGCAGCTGTCAGGTCCACGAACCCAGCCTCTGCAATTTGTTTGTTCTTGTAACCCTTCGATGTATTGTGTCAAGTTCAGTGGTTGGTCACAGCATGATCTTTCAGGGAGGAAATCAGCTTGGTCAGGTGACAGATGTTCTTCTACTGTTTGGGAAATCCTGGCTAGTATCATGTACTCATTTACTTTGCACAGTATGCAGAGGAGGGGTATTGGTCAGTAGCTCTTGCTGCTCTTTGGGTCTTTTCCAGGTTTAAGTAGAGCTATCCCTCTTGCTTGTCACCAAAGCTTTAGTATTGTACACGATTTAAGACAGTTGTTGATAAGAGTTAGTGACCATGTCTTTGTTGAGGGACCGAAATGCTTTATCATTTCTGCAGTGATGCCATCAAGACCAGCTGCTTTACCGGGTTTGGAGTGTTCAAGAGCTGATTCGAATTCTTCGATGCAGAAAGCTTAAAGGGTCTAGCCTACTTCCTGTTCGCTTAATTGGGCGATCTTTTCCATTCCTTTAAGTTTGCTCTTTTCTTTGTGTGTTGGTTTTCCATTTTTGATAAGTTGATTTGCCCCCTACATCGTTTAGCGTCACCACAGCAACCCTGGTTTGTTTGTTATTTTCTGTATTTAGTTTTGTCATAGTTGACCAGGCTTTCTTGCTGTTGAGGGTCAAGTCATATTTGTGCTGATTAACATCTTTATGATTTTGTTTCGGCAATGGAGGTCATTAAGGTCTTACCAAGTTGGACAGTTTCTTTAGCAAATGGATCTGTTTCTAAGCCTCCACATACTGTTGATAAAGTTCCTTGCTGTTTTGCTGAATGCATGGTATAGGACTAGGTATGTGGGGTTTTTTTTTGGCCATTCTCCAAACAAGTTTCTGGAACTGATTGCAGATTTTGGGAACTGGATCGATTGTGTTGATGCTGTCATTTATGTCTGACGAGAATTTTTCCCACTTTGCCTTCCAAAAATTGAATCTGGGTAGAGGTTTGCTCAGGAGACCCTCGAGAAGTCCACTTTCGACCTCGAGACCAAGACACACAGGCCTTTACTTTAAAATTAATGCAATATTAATTTACCTGACACTAAAAAAAATTGCCAACCAAAAATATAAAGAACGATACAATGAAATCACAAAATAAATAGACTTTACATTGCTCGACCAGAGCCGAGGAAGTGATCCTGCAGCTGATCGTCTCTGAGAAGTGAAATTGCTGATCGGGTCGATTTCCTTTGGATATCCTTGGATATTTGTCGAGAGCAAATATCTACCAGATAATTTTAGACAAAGAAGCCATGTTGTCTAAAAATAAAAAAAGGGGGAGGGGGTGTAAAACAAATTATAGAATCAGTATAACATGACATATTATTATTTAGACCAAAGATCCAGGTTAAAAAAATTCCCAAATATTACCAAACCATGATCATCATTTACATTAGATATAAGTTATAAGCAATAAAAAATATATAAATTAAAAACTCATTAATCATATTTATATTTTAAGTTAAAGAGTTTGATTTCATTTTTGAAATGATTTATGCTTTTGGAGTCTTTGGTTATAAATTTCAAAGTGTCCTTGAAATGTTCAGTTTTTGCCTGTATCGTAACAACATTAAATATTTTGTAGTAAATATGTCTTTTACTCATTGTATTCATCATATTAGAATTTGGTGACAACAACAAACCACTCTGGCAACTACTAAAGCCTCGGGCCTTATTTCCAAGTAAAACATACTTCGCGGTGGTCCTTTAGCCCTCCATTATTCTCTTGCTCCGCGTAGTAAATTAAAAGTAAACAATAGTATGAGTAAGTTGCTATTTTTAGATTTGTCGCTTCAGATCAACGAATTGCTGTGAACTGAAAGAAAAATTATCGGAGCAGGAAATGCTTCTTTCAATGTTCAAACATGCATGACCTTTCTCCATTACGATACACGTGTCGCGTAGTGGCTGCTCAATACTAAGGACGTCTTTGTTTTCACGCCATTTCATAGTAACTCATTAGAGAACCGCTGGATTAGGACTAAGATCTTGAATACTTGCGGGACTCATGAGTACGCATTGACAGCCTTATATTATTATGTTTCGTACTCCACTTCGAATGAGTTGGACCGGCGTCTATGTGTATTAAAAAAGGCTAGCACTATTCAGTATCTGATACTGAATAGTGGTTTTGCACTATTCAGTATCTGATACTGAATAGTGCTTTTGTACTATTCAGTATCTGATACTGAATAGTGGTTTTGCATATTATTAATATTTTTTCTTCAGAAGCTAGCGCCGAATCGACACGAGAAACTGAAGATAAAAATGAAATGAGGAAAATGATAATGTTCCCTCTCTCGCCCATTATTAATTATTATTATTATTATTATTATTATTATTATTATTATTATTATTATTATTATTATTATTATTATTATTATTATTATTATTATTATTGTTTATTATTTATTATTATTATTATTATTATTATTATTATTATTATTATTATTTTATTATATTATATTATTATATTATTATTATTTATTATTATTATTATATATTATTATTATTATTATTATTATTATTATTATTATTATTAAAATCGTCGTCGTCGTCATCATCATCATCAGCATCATCATCATCATTAGACCACCAGAGAGGTGATTGATTCTCACTAAGAAGTAAAAACGTAAAAGGCTTTTATGAAGAAAAAAAATCAGCCCGAAAACCAACCTGCCTAGACTGGGGATCGAACCTCAGAACTCCTGATTACCAAAAAGGTCATGAATACATACTATACACAAATCGGGTCAAGACAAATATCAAGGCAGACCAACAACAACCATTCAGACCATTCACACAATAATAAACAGAAACTTGAAGCGTCTCCAAAACGATCAATAATTAAAGTCGGAAAAAAGATCTTGCAGACCTAAAGTCCATTGCACTCCAAGAATCGAGACCCAATAAAGATAACTCGTCAATAACATTAGAGAAGCTACCATGCCGAGGCGTCCCAGTGAGTTGATAAGTGATAAGTCAGTAAGTCAGTAACTGCTCCTTTATTTGTTACTACCAAACAACTTCCTAATTTCAGACTCATTCATAGCCTTCTATTAATACGACGACTGCTACTACTACTACTACTACTACTACTACTACTACTACTACTACTACTACTACTACTACTACTACTACTACTACTACTACTAGGCTACTACTACTACTACTACTACTACTACTACTACTACTACTACTACTACTACTACTACTACTACTACTACTACTACTACTACTACTACTACTACTACTACTACTACTACTTACTTCTTCTTCTTCTCTTCTTCTTTACTACTACTACTACTACTAACTACTACTACTACTAACTACTACTACTACTACTACTACTACTACTATTACTACTACTCCTCCTCCTCCTCCTCCTCCTACTACTACTACTACTACTACTACTACTACTACTACTACTACTACTACTACTGTCACGTTACTATAGAAGGAGCTAAAGTCTCAATGGGATATTAGCTTTAGGCGACCATGAGTTGTTAATTTACAAACCTGTTGCTATGCTTTCTTGTCTTGACAACGCCTCTCAGTCGTTATATGAATACTACTACTACTACTACTACTACTACTACTACTACTACTACTACTACTACTACTACTACTACTACTACTACCTATACTACTAACTACTATTTACACTATACTACTATACTACTACTTACTACTACTAATCTACTACTATACTACTACTACTACTACTACTATACTACTACTACTACTTACTACTACTACAACTACTACTACTACTATTACTACTACTACTATACTACTACTACTACTACTACTACTATACTACTACTACTATACTACTACTATACTACTACCTACTACTACTATACTACTACTACTACTACTACTACTAACTACTACTACTACTACTACTACTACTACTACTACTACTACTACTACTACTACTAATACTACTACTACTACTACTACTACTACTACTACTACTACTACTACTACTACTACTACTATACTACTACTACTACTACTACTATACTACTACTACTACTACTACTACTACTACTACTATTACTACTACTATTACTACTACTACTACTACTACTACTACTACTACTACTACTACTACTACTACTACTACTACTACTACTACTACTACTACTACTACTACTACTTTACTTTACTTTAATTTACTTTAGTAGTACAGCTGGGGTCAGGCTACTACTACTACTACTACTACTACTACTACTACTACTACTACTACTACTACTACTACTACTACTACTACTACTACTGTCACGTTACTATAGAAGGAGCTAAAGTCTCAATGGGATATTAGCTTTAGGCGACCATGAGTTGTTAATTTACAAACCTGTTGCTATGCTATCTTGTCTCTCAGTCGATATATGAATACTACTCACCATGATACAAACCCATGACAGACCGCAAAACGTCACTTGCTATTCTTCGCACAATGCAGAGTTGATTGTGTGAAAAACGTTCGGGGCCGGAAAATAGCAAGGCATAGTGCAGGTTACTGTACTGTGTAAGTCCATAAACGGGGGACCAAAAACATTGCATAAAGAAAGCAAATTTATGCAATATAGACGTCTAAGTCTGATAATAATATTTAAAAAAAGATCAATAAAGTCATACGTAGTACAGAGAAGGCAAATCTGTTACTTTTTGTCCCAATAATGTATAACACAGAGAAGGCCGAAATTGTGTTATTCAGGCCGGTTCAGAATAAACTAAATATAAAACAGGAGACCAAACACTGTGTTATAAAAATTATCAAAGGCTGGTCGGTCAGGTGACGAATTAAAAAGCGTCATTTGTCGTAATATCACATCTCCACAAAAGAGTGAAAATAAAAAGGTACCCGTTAACAAGTGAGTCGGTCAAATCTCTATCCAGATCCAAAAGGATAGTACGTAAAACAAATTTGAAAACCACGGTTGTTCTCAATATTTCTTGGGTCGTGATCGGTATAGAGTAAAGTAGTGTCCACACTATACATCTTCACGAAAAATCAGAGCAACGCTGTTTCAACATTACAGAGGAGCAATCCCGAGACGACAACAAGACAAGATTTGTTTGTGTATTGTATTGTTTTTATATGTTACTGAATAGTACGTTTTGGTTGCCAAACCTTTCGTTTTCATTTTGACATTTTCTTTATCTTTTAAAATAAAGTTATAATTTAATTTAACCAGCAGACTTCTTTAATAATTTAAAGCCATACTTTTGTGGGGACCTTTTGTAATATCATTAGTCCGATTGTGGTTGAAACTATCTTTATATTTTAATGTCATAAAACCAGTGACAACTACTACTACTACTACTACTACTACTACTACTACTACTACTACTACTACTACTACTACTACTACTACTACTACTACTATCTACTTAATAAAAGCAGTATAAATCTGGCGGTGGTGATTAAAACATTTAATTTTTATCTGAATATCACACCAACAGAAGCATGTATACTTTTTCCTCTCGTTTGTCAAAATGCGCACTTGAAAACACAATAATTGAAATCAATGCCGCAATGAAATAGTTTGATGTAGATAGGATATGGTTATGATGGTTGATGCTGATAAAAACAAAATAAAGTATTGACAACGGAAATAAAGACAAACAACGATGATGTTTCTGGTTATCCTCCAATCAAATTATCTATACAATAAACGTATTACCCAAATATAAGAAGGTAATGTAACATATCTGTTTTCGTATATTCAATTGAAGCTTATATATTCAGTTTTACATTGTTATTTATGTATTATATAAGAAGTTAGTCATCATCATTGAAATTTGTCGGTAATAGAGCTATCTTCACTAAATTGATCATTACACTCTTAGTTAATAGTATCGTTTTGATGATGTGTAATAGAGTCAGACGATAGATAGAAAAGTTGATGATGATGGCGAGTGTTGGTAGAGTGTAACTTGTAAGCCCATGAGAGTGAATGGATTCGGCGTTCCAAACTGTAACCGCGGCGGTGGTACTCAATTAAGAAAGATGGAGTCAATGAAGTAGAAAACGGTAAGGGCTGCGTGAAGCCGGTGATCGTAAAATACTAACGAAAGAGTGAAAATTGAAAGGCTTCGTATGGGAACAAAACAGACAATGGACGTTTCGGGTACAAACCCTTCGTCAGCACAGCAGTACACAAATAAACGTGGAAAAAAGGCTTTTTTTCCCACGTTTATTTGTGTACTGTTGTACGGTATTTATCTTTGTCGAGATAATATCAAATAACAACTGTAACAAAAAATAACAACTGATAAGAACAAATAACAGCTCTCATATCATCTTGTTCACTCCCCACTGGTGCCCGCATCCCATAGTTTCAGGCTCAATCTCCACTGGTGCCCACCTCTCATGTTCTCTTGTTCACTCCCCACTGTTGCAATAACAACAATAAATGAACTTCATGAGCGCTTTCCATGAACGCTTTCCATGAACAAAACATCTCAAAACGCTTTACTGATAATGAATTACGATACGAACACAGGTAGTCAAAATTAAACGTTAAAACAAAATACAAATTGCATAAATAATAGAAAACAAACAAAACAGTCGGCATGGTGGAAAATGAATTGAATAAAAGTGGGTTTTTATAGCAGATTTAAAGTTTGAGATATTCTCGATTTCTCTAATGGATTGCGATAGGGGATTCCAGAGTTTAGGGATGTCACGTGGTGGGTTAAGTTGCAAGACATTGGAACAAAAACCAAACAAACAAAAAAACAAAAGACAAACAAACAAAAAACCCCAAAACACAACAGTTAATAAATAATGATTCGCCACGTAACATTACAGCTTGTTGTTTTCTTGCAATTAAATCGCATTATCATCAAAATTGCAAACTTAAGTGTGTGAGATGATGATGATGATGATGATGATGATGATGATGATAATGATAATAATGATAATAATAATAATAATAATAATAATAATAATAATGATAATGATAACAATAACATTAATAATAATAATAATAACAATAATAATAATAATAATAATAATAATGATAATAATAATGATAAAAATAATAATAATAATAATAATAATAATAATAATAATAATAATAATGATGATGATGATGATGATGATGATGATTAATGATGATAATGATGATGACGATCTATGTATCATTCACAACTATCAATAGGAATCGTCGAACAGGACTTGAAGGAGCTAAGAGGAATCGTGGACAATCAGCAAAATGAAGGACCAGCTCCAGTCACCGTCTCGGAAAAATCTGAAAACCAAATCTCCGAAAGACTCCACCACATTGTAAGTCCTCTTTCAAGGCATGGATGTCTGAAAACTCCTCATGATTATGTTATTTTAGTTCCAGTTTCTCATAATTCCCATAATAAGATTCTTATTATGGGGAGTTAATCATATTGTCTTATATTATTTTATAGTAGGAATAGATCACTATCATGGCTGACAATAATGACGATAAACAGAAGTGTGACGTCATAAACCACCTGTTACCGAGAAGCAGACACTAGAAAGGTACTTTGGAGACAAGTGGCAGGGCCAAATGTTATTTTTGTGAGGCTATGTGGTCGTGTGGCATGGCACTCGCCTTTGGATCGGAAGGCCCTGGGTTCAAGTCTCGTTCTTGGCGGCGCATAGTTGAGGATATTTAATCACATTCTCTCTCTGTACTCAGGTGTAAAATGAGTACCTGATCGATAGCAGCGTTGTCTCTGTCGAAAAAATAATAATTGTAACATTATCGCCTAACAGATGTCACATCTCGTCTTATCTGTAAAGTGATGTTCTTGGCTCGGGAGGGACCCATGTAAAGCGCTTTCTGCACGTTTAGTGGATAAAGCGCAATAAATATAAAAGATCAGGTTATAGCTTGACTTTAATATTGAGCTTTTATATAGCGCAATATCCACTAAACGTGCTCAAAGCGCTTTACAAGGGGTCCCTGGTCAACAGCAACATTTAACATGTAAGACGGGACATGACGCCTGTTAGGCGATATTATAATTTTTCGGACAAAGACAACGCTGTTAACGGCCAGGTACTCATTTTACGCCTGAGTACGGTGAGAGAATGTGAGTAAAGAGCCTTTTCCAAGGACTCAACTATGCGCCGAGCGCGAGGCTCGAACCCAGGACCTTCCGATCCGAAAGCGAGTGTCATACCACTAGACCACATAGCCGCACAAATACGTATCATCCATCCTTATGCTCCACGAATAATTGTCAAGAGCAAACGAGACTTACCTGTGAGTTGA
Source organism: Berghia stephanieae (assembly GCF_034508935.2). Classification (NCBI taxonomy): domain Eukaryota; kingdom Metazoa; phylum Mollusca; class Gastropoda; order Nudibranchia; family Aeolidiidae; genus Berghia; species Berghia stephanieae. Next base: position 16,616,517 of record NC_088360.1, on the reverse strand, counting down.
AGGTTGTTCTTGATTTAACCGTTGGTATCAGGAGCGTGTCATATATTGTGAATATGCTTTTGTATCAGCTTCTCACCTAAGATTAAATTGTCCATTTACTGAGAACGTATGAGAATATAAAGAAGTCAAACAGAGTCAATATTTATTGCGAGAGCGAGATAATGTAACAAATAAACGTTTCCGATACAAACTGTGATGACATATTCTTTTTAATGATTGCCACCTGAAAGAATCTTTTATTTACAATACATGAGCTAAACGCCATCGACGCCTTATTAAGGCATTGTGCAAGTGTTATATCTTTGGACAAACCTCTCTGGCTTTAGAATCAATGGTAGCATTCCGCAAAAGCCATTGAAATCATTGTTTATTTAACTTCAAATATATTTATATTTGCGCCTGTAAAGTAAGTAAACCAAAATGGTAGTGTGCACTTTCGAAACGTGAAATTGTTTCTGATAACTGATGAAAAAGGTATATTATATTTTGGATGGCTCGTCTATGCCGCTAATATGGAACGATTTCATAGCCTTTGCTCTCTTTCATTTCCAGACGGACGTTAACATTCTCAAAGACAAAGCGTCTGGACATTGCCTCTATTTTCTGTGATATTACATTTACTGTCCTCTGGCATTCTACTTTCGTCTCATTGTAATTTAAACAAGTGTATGCCTTTATGAATTTCTTTTTTTTTTCACGCCATTGCTATAACTATATTGATCTGCAATTTATGTCATTTCTGAACATTTGGAAGGGTTTTGCGTTAATCATGTGATCAAACATGTGCCTTTGAGGAAAGGTAATTTCCACGGTATCACCATCTAGGCTAGCATAATGTTTCATCATTGCTTAAGGCAGCATTTAATCTTGACCGCAAGTAATTGTATCATGAGGGTGAAATTTCTCAATTTATCCCAGAAAAACATCAGTATTTCAATAGTCGATGTAATTTACGGGTCAGATCTGATTATACTTTTGTGTTCAATGAATGCACAATAAATTGTCATTACCATTCATTGTACCAAGACGACAGGAAGAGGCAAAAGAAATTGAGCACGTCGCTCTTTAACATTATTTTAATTCAAAACTTGAGCATTTTTATAGAGCAATAACTACTAAACGTGCTCAAAGCGTTTTACAAGGGGTCCCTAGCCAACAGTAACATTAAACATGCAGGACAAGACATGACGCCTGCAACTGTCAGGCGATATTACCTTTTTTTTTTTTGGACAGAGACAACGCTGTTAACAGCCAGGTACTCATTTAACACATGAGTTCCGTGAAAATGTGAGTAAAGAGCCTTTTTCAAGGACTCAACTATGCGCCACTCCGGGACCTGAACCTTGTATCTTCCGATCCGAAGGCGAGTGTCATTCCACAAGACCTTGTAGCCGCACTGAAATTAATTTAAAAATTCCATTCCGTATTCATTAATATTCAGCTCAACGAGTGAAATGACATATATCTTATGAGCATGATATTATTTTTCCTCCATTATAATGTATCCCTCAAACTTTGTCCCTTCCCCCAGGAAAACGTGCCAATTGTGGTAGCCCCTACAGCATTGCTTCAGATTACGCCCTCCAATAAAACTTGGGCGTTCTACTCATGAAACATTAATGTTAAAATGCTTGTTTTACTTTTTTAAAAACCCAAGTTTTCTCAATAAAATTTTAAAAAAACCCAAAATAAAAAACAACAACAACAAAACCCCAGACTGATCTGAAACGCGTGCTGCTTTCAGGTGCTTTCACAAATCGACATAGCAAAGTGTGGCGGACACGAAATCATCTTCATAATTTCTTGATATCGTTGACCACGTCATGAGTTAAAATCACCTTCATAGCTCAGATTTCCGACTCACATCCTCAACATTTTGGATTATCCTGAAGACAAGGATCGAAACGTGTCAACCAGAATGGCGCTAATCCATGCAAGGAAACGGGACACGTGCCTTGCAAACATTAATGAATGAGATGTCAGAGAAATCGAAAGCAGAAGAGGAGGAAGATCCAAGAAGCATATAATATGTTCATATAATCTTCTTGGGAAGACAAGAAGCTTATAATATATTATAAGCTTCTTGGGAAGATCACAAATGTTACGCCCCTCCAAAACCACGTGGTGATGATGATGATGATGAGGATGATGATGATGATGATGATGATGATGATGATGATGATGATGATGATGATGATGATGACGACGACAACGACGACGACGACGACGATGATGATGATGATGATGAAGATGGTGATGATAGCAATAATAATAACAGAGTAGAGGAACACTGAGTGGCCATTTACCAAATGAATTGTGCTGATCAGACGGTGGAGGCATGCGGTCGGTAAAGTCTGAGGTGACAGTCCTGAGCCCGTTTTCATAAACGAGGACCAGATTTAGTAATTTACTAGTCTAGTAAATGACTTGCTAGTCTTAAAGCTAAACGGAGCAAGTGACTTAAAATCGAATTTCACGAACGCTTTTTAGTCTCGGACTCCTGGAAGTGGGCGTTGTCAAGGACGGTGATTAATTCGGCTGTTTTGTGCAGGTTAAGGAGTAATTAAGCAGTAGGCACCAGTGTAAGGTAAAGATCTGAACAAGTGTGCATGAAAGGTGCCAGACAAAGCAAGAAAGAAAAATACAAGAAAAAAAAACCATCCCAAAAAACCACGCTCTCTAGTACACGATGACATGTAAGATACTCGCCTTAAAACTTTCAACGCAAAAGATTTCCAAAGAGGAAATTAGAAACACGTCCGGTATAGATAATATTTCGTTCCTTTTCATTTAATTTTCACTTACTTTTGCAATGATGAATCAAATCACGTGATATTGACTGTCGACTGTTATAAATGATGTCTGCAATGATGTCCATGGTCGACTGTCAATTCTATATTTAGGCCAATGGAAGTTTCATTAAAATTCAAATTACCCCCCCCCCCCCCCCCCCCCCCAAAAAAAAAAAGAAAAAAAAAGATAAATTAATAACCAAAAAAAAAATAATAACAACAAACAAAAAACAAAAGAAAAATCTAAAAGAAACCAAAAAAAAAAAAAAAAAAAAAAAAAAAAGAAAGTGTGTTCTGATGCATCACATTATGTCAGTCAGTTACAACAATGCCAGCAAAATTACTTTTGTCTCCACTATAATTTCTAATAATTGTTTCTCCTTCGATTATTATTATTATTATTATAGACTAAGCGCTAGTCCGCATCCATGAAAACGGCCCCAGTCGTACGGAAACATGTGGTGGTAAATATGTGGTCGGTAGATGTCTGTGGTGACAGCCTGACGGTAAAAATACGTAGTGGCAGACTATTGGTCGAAATTTATGGTGGTAAATGATTTGTGTTCTGTATGTCATTTTGGTTTATTATTGCTTATTTGTATTACCGGATATTTCTACTCACTTTTCCATGAAGACAATCTAAGACAAAGCCAGGGAAGGAAGTCCGCTGCATCAAATTCAGCCCCAATGTTATGCCCCCTAGATATCAGCCCAGCATCGAGAATAACGAGTGGGAGGGCAAACACTGGCGCTTGACGTTTGCCTCCATGGGACAGCTAAAGGCGCTCGGCCTGGACGAGGTTAAAACGTTTACAAAACTCCCTCCACAGCCATATCATCATTGTGCACCAATGGCCAGGAAGTTTGAGGTAGATTAAATTGTCATACTTTTCTTTTTGAAATTATGTCCAATGAAAATTTTGCCCAAAGTTTTGTAGTTCTTATTAGAAAAAAAATTGGTGGTGGTGGTGGGGGGTGTAAAAAAAATCTCGTCTGGATCGAAACCGGTTCATTTGCTTGGGAGGTGGGTGCTTTACCATTGCGTTCTTGAACTCTCTGGATCCCTCATTAGTGATGGATGATGAGTGATTTTTGCAAAATGTTAAGACCTTACCACAAGTTATACTTGAGTGTTAGTCCATAACTTTACCAATAATGATGTAAGCAAAGAAATAGGGTAATTTAGAATGCAATCCATCAAAACAGACAAATCGCGGTAAAATGCATGGACGCAAAGTAGGCTAGTCGTTCGGGGCGTGCGGTCCGTGGAGCCTGCGATTTTCCCAATTAAGACGCAATAAACGTTTATTGTCTTGTTAGTAAAATTTGGTGAGAACTATTCATAAAAATGGCTGGCTAAAAACAATAAGAAAGAGTGAGTGGCGTTAATTTAATTTTATCTAGAGAGAAAACTAAGTTGACGTAACTCGGATCTTTGTTATTGTTTTTTTATTTCTTAGATCCATTTTTATGTGTAATTCTCACTAAACTGCATTATAACCCGACAAGACTATAAACAATCAAGGTTACACATAGTTTTGTGTGTTGGTTCATTAAATTTTCCGGATAGCTATGTTGAGTTTTTTAGCCAAGCGCACACCATCTATACTATGTAACGTTAAACAATATAAAATAGCTGCTCACTACTCTCTAGAAAGGTCAATCTCACAATATTATTAATAAATCACTGCTGGGTCAAGACAAAAACCGCGCTTAGTGAATTAAAACCCGGTCTTTTGATGTCGGAGTCAAGTGCTCTATTAAATGAGTTAAAGTGAAAAAATAAAAATAACCTTAAAATAATGCTCCGAATAGATAACCAGAATAGCCGATTTTATATAATATAGTTAGTTATACATTGAAACATTGAATTTGTGAATTGTATTTAGGCATCCTATGGACCCCTGGCTCGCATAGAGACAAAGAAGCCCAAGGAAAAAGGTCGTGGACACAGGTATTACGCTGGCAAAAAGGATTCCACATTGCCCTGTAAGTGCTTGTACTTGTAGTTGTAGACGATGGCGGTGGAGGTGGCGATCTAAGTTTTGAAGAATTAATGAATGAGAATGATGAGAATGGTGAGGATGATGGTGGTGTTGATAGTAGTAGTAGTGATGATAAAAAGGCTGCTCTTGGTTGTAATAATTATGATGATGGAGACCATGTCAGTGATGACGATGGGATACTTCTACTGCTATTACTGCCGCTGATGAAGATGATGGTGATTATGATGATGATGCTGATGCAGTTTATTATTATTATTATTATTATTATTATTATTATTATTATTATTATTATTATTATTATTAATGATGATAATAATAAATAATAATAATAATAATAATAATAATAATAATAATAATAATAACAATAATAATAATAATAATAATAATAATAATAATAATAATATAATTTTACTACTACTACTAACTACTACTACTACTACTACTACTACTACTACTACTACTACTACTACTACTACTACTACTACTACTACTACTACTACTACTACTACTACACTACTACTACTACTACTACTACTACTACTACTACTACTACTACTACTATAATAATAAAATAATAATAATAATTGTAATAATAATGATAAAAATAATAATAATAATAATAATAATAATAATAATAATAATAATAATAATAATGATGATGATGATGATGATGATGATAATGATGATGATGATGATAATAATATAGATTTATATAATTAAACAAACAAACGGAACCTTTGTTCATTTGATTTCGACATCAAAACATATACGTACAGTTAGAGAAGGGGTCTCTTAAAGCATTGTTGTAACTATGTCCTCATTATTGTTTCTATGGTAAACTCTTAGACCATCACAATATCACCACAACAACGAAAGTGAGAACGATTTTGCGTTCATTTGCGTTTCACAATTTGATAAGATGACCGAATGATTTAATCGCATTCCTTTCTTAACCACAGCCATCACCAAGAACAAACTGCCCAAGATAACAGCATCTGACGACCCTTTGTAAGAATCTCTCTCTCTCTCTCTGCCCTGCTCTCTATCTGGCCCCATCTCTCTCTCTCTCCCCCTCCCCCCCCCCCCCCCCATTCTGGTTAATTACAGCACGGCAGTGATTTAGACAAGAAGAGTCTTTATGTTATTCTATTTTTCATCCATATTATCGTACAGGAACAAGTTATTACCAGCACTGTCTTAATTTAAACATACTTTTTGTATGACCTCCAAAACCCTCCAAAAATGAATTGATACTAAAAGCCTAAAACTGACTTCGATTAGTGCAATAACAAACAGGGCCTGATTTTACACTGATTTTTGTTTTTAAAAACAATGTCAATGTGATCGACAAAATGAAAGTACTTTGTCGTTTTGGCTTGACAGTCAATCAGAATTGTTCAATACTTCACACACACACACACACACACACACACACACACACACACAGACACGCACACACACACACATTTAAGTGTCGTTTATGTTGGAGATTAAATTTTATTTATTAAAAAAATATACTTACATTCTATCTATTCTACCCTCATGTACGATTTTTATGGCTTTGCTTGCACCTGCTATATATTTTATGAATATATAATTATATCTTACGCTTATTTTGTTTAAATTAGCTTCGTATTTTCATTAATTAGTTTATTTTGTATAAATTAGCTTCGTATTTTCATTAATTAGTTCACGACAATGTATAAATCCGTGTTAATATAACGATGAATGATGTGTATCATTATGATAATTTCCACTAAGGATCAATCAAGTATATCTTATCTTATCTTAAATAATATACTCTTCATGCCACACAAGTTCATTGCCGAGACATTTGTTGACGGGACAAAAGCAAGAGGATTTGCCCTACATCCCCAAGTCAGCCATTAGGATACATTGGAGTGAGCATGTCGCTAACAATGTGGATCTCATTTGTGACTGGCTTGCTAAAACGTGAGTGCAATAAAAATATTTACATTTGCATTTTGTCACATTTTTCTCGATTCTCTAGTCGCTTAAATTAAAGAATGAGGGAATGTCACTATTCTTATGACATTAAGATAGAAAGATATTTCCAACCGCATTTGGACTAATAATATTACAAAGGTCCCCACAAAAGTATAGCTTTAACTTAGTAAACAAGTCTGCTGATTAAATTAAAGGAAGTGGCTATTCAGTATCAGATACTGAATAGTGCTTTGCCACTATTCAGTATCCATAAGGAACTCTTTTTTATAGAGAGAGTGAAAAGTGTGACAATCTCGGTTGAACTGCTGACCTACTTCCAGATTGAACAAGTGCAGTAAATGACAGCCCGATTTAAAGTTGTAAAAATATTTTGATCGAAATTTTTAAATTTCTGCTATCGTGCAATTAACATAGTTCAAAATATCAAAATAAGAGAGGCAGTCAAATACATTTTTTAATGTCTGAATAGACATGATTAAATGTCTCTAAAAGTTCAGTGACACCATGGCAAGGTGGATATAAGCTGTTTGACTCTGAGCTTAAGGTTCCAGAGTTCAAATCCCGGTAAGGGTAACTTTTTTTTTTTTTCCCAATATTTTTTTAAAATTCCTTCTGTCTATTTATATTTTTAAAACTTTTGTTTTAATAATTTTATTTGCTTGAAATATACTTTAAAGTTGATAATATACTATTGTTCTTTTATTATTATTATTATTATTATTATTATTATTATTATTATTATTATTATTATTATTATTATTATTATTATTATTATTATTATTATTATTATTATTATTATTATTATTATTATTATTATTATTATTATTATATTATTATTATTATTATTATTATTATTATTATTATTATTATTATTATTATTATTATTATTATTATTATTATTATATTACTTACTTACTATATATTATTATCGTTTGTTGTTGTTGGTTTTTCGGCGGGTTTTGGCGGGTTTCGTAAAAAAAGTAATTGCTTCATTCTCGTCTGGTACCCAACTCCCATAGTTCGGCTTCATTTCCCACTGGTATCCATCTTCCATAGTCCCAGGTTCATTTCCACTGATTTCCTCTTTTCACAGTCCCAGGTTCACTCCCAACCGGTGTGCACTTCCCTGAGTCCCGGTTCATTGCCCAATGGTGCCCACTTCCCATAACTTTTGACAATTTCGGTAGGTTTCGAAATAAAAGTACATTCTGAGCTCACTGTCCACTGGTATCAGCCTCTCGCAGTCCCGGGTTCAATCCTCATCGGTGTCCAAATCCCAGATTCACTCCCCACTGCTGCCTGCTTCCCATAACTTTATCGGCTTTTGGCGGGTTTCGTAAAAAAGTAATTCCCCTCCCCCTTGGTATTGCTTTTTTACAAAATCCAGAGTCCCAGGTTCAATTCCTACAAGTGTACACTTCCCTGATTCTCAGGATCACTCCCACTGTTGCCTACTTCAATAACTTTGTCGGATATTGCCAGGTTTAGTCGGGTTTTGTAAAAAAGTAATTGCTTTTATGTGAAACTCGCTGAAACCCGCCGAAAACCAGAGTCTCAGGTTCACTCCCCACTGGTGTACACTTCCCTGAGTCTCAGGTTCACTCCCCACTGTTGCCTACTTCCCATAACTTTCTCGGATATTGCCAGGTTTTCGTCGGTTTCGTAAAAAAGTAATTGCTTTTATGTGAAACTCGCTGAAATCCACCGAAAACCAGAGTCTCAGGTTCACTCCCCACTGGTGTATATTTCCATGAATCTCAGGTTCACTCCCCACTGTTGTCTACTTCCAACAACTTTGTCGGATATTGCCAGGTTTCGTCGGGTTTCGTAAAAAAGTAATTGCTTTTATGTGAAACTCGCTGAAATCCGCAGAAAACAAGAGTCTCAGGTTCACTGCCCAGTGGTGTACACTTCCATGAATCTCAGGTTCACTCCCCATTGTTGTCTACTTTCAAAATCTGTCAGATATTGCCGGGTTTCGTAAAAAAATAATTGCTTTTATATGAAACTCGCTGAAATCTGTCGAAAACCATAGTCTCAGGTTCACTCCCCACTGATGTACACTTCCCTTAGTCTCAGGTTCACTCCCCATTATTTGCCTACTTTCCATAACTTTGCCCGATTTTGTTGGGAGATGGCGCATTTTGTAAACAAAAAGTAATTGCTTTTTTTTTTTCAAAACCCGCCGAAACCCAGTCACAGGTTCACTCCCCACTGGTGTACACTTCCCCGAATCTCAGGTTCACTCTCCACTGTTGCCTACTACCCATAACTTTCTCGGATATTGCCAGGTTTTGTCGGGTTTCGTAAAAAAGTAATTGCGTCTTTATGAAACTAGCTGAATCCCACCGAAAACCATAGTCTCAGGTTCACTCCCCACTGATGTACACTTCACTGAGTCTCAGGTTCACTCCCCACGCTTTGCCTACTTTCCACAATTTTGCCGCATATTGTCGGGTTTCTTAAAAAAGTAATCCCCCCCCCCCCCCCCCCCCTATTTTGTTATTGCTTTTTTACAAAACCCAGAGTCCCAGGTTCACTCCCCACTGGTGTACACTTCCCTGAATCTCAGGTTCATCCCCTCCTCCCCCCCCCCCCCCCCCCCCCTACACACACACACGCTGCTGCCTACCTCCCATAACTTTGTCGGATATTGCCAGGTGCCGTCGGGTTTCGTAAAAAAGTAATTGCTTTTTATTACGAAACTCGCCGAAACCCAGTCCCAGGTTCACTCCCCACTGGTGTACACTTCTCTGAGTCCCATATTCACTCCCACAGCTGCACTCTTCCCATAACTTTGTCAGGTTTCGGAAAAAAAAACACCGTATTATAGTGCAAAACCACTATTCAGTGTCAGATACTGAATAGTGCAAAACCGCTATTCAGTATCTGATACTGAATAGTGCAAAACCACTATTCAGTATCAGATACTGAATAGTGCAAAACCACTATTCAGTATCAGATACTGAATAGTGCTAGCCTAAATTAAATTCTATCCTTATTTAAAAAAAAAAGAAAATGTGAAAATAAAAAATAAAGGTTTGACAATTAAATGTACCCATTTGGTAACACGTAAAGACAATACAATCCACACAAACAAATCTTGTCTTGTTGTTGTCTCAGGTTTGCTCTTTCGTTTCTTGTAGCGGTGTTGGTCTGTCTTCTCGTGAAGAAGATGTGTAGTAGGGGTACTTCGTCACTCTTGCCTGATCACAATCCAGATTGAGATCAACCGTGCTTCTCAAACATACGTACTTAACACATAAGACTTATCACTATCCGTTTGTGTCTAGATAGAGATTTGACCAAACAAGTTTCAAGGCACCAAATATTATCAGGGTGCTACGTAATACTGGAAACGACGACGGTTATGGAAAGATGGCAGCAGTGGGGAGTGAACCAGGGGCTTCGGAAAGTGTACACCAGTGGGGAGTGAACCTGGGACTATGGGAGGAGGATATCAGAGAGAAATGAACCTGGGACTATGGGAGACAGGTACCAGTGGGAATTGAAGCCGGACTATGGGAGGTGGGCACCCGGGATATAGTAGGAGAGCACCAAAGGAGAATGAACCTGGGACTACGAGAGGTAGATAGCAATGGAGAGTGAAACCGGGAGTATGTTAGGTGGACACCAGTGGGGAGTGAACACAGAAAAATACTTCCCCCCCCCCCCCCGAAAATTACCGAAACCGTCTAAATTTACGAGAAGTGGAGTGATCCAGGGACTCGGGTAAGTGGACACCGATGGGGAGTGAACCTGGGATTATAGATGGAGGATATCGGAGGGAAATGAACCTGGGACTATGGGAGATGCTTACCAGTGGGAATTGAAGTCAGTACGATGGGAGGTGGGCACCAAAGGTAAATGGTACTGAGATTATAGGAAGTGGGCACCAATGGGAAAAGAACCTGGGACTACTAAATGTAGGTACTACTGGAGAGTGAAGCCGGGAATGTGGGATTTGGACACTAGAGGCGAGCGAACCCAGAAGGTTACTCCGTTTTTCCCCCGAGAGCTCCCGTAATCCCAGATTCGTATGTACTTCTCATAATCCCAACGGTGCCCACCTTCCATATTCCTGGCTTCCGTCCCCACTGGTATCCACCTCCAATAGTCCTATGTTTATTCTCCCCTGGTATCCACATCTCTGCGTCCTGGTCTCGTTCCACACAATGTGTCCACTTCCCATGGCCCCAGGTTCGCGCCTCTCTGGTTTCAACCTCAGATAATCTCGGGTTCACTCTCCACAGAATGAATCTTCTTTCCGGTAGTTTCCGACTGGTATCTATCTCCAATTGTCTCAGGTTAATTTCCCTCTGATGACCTCCTTCCAATGTCCAAGGCTCACTCCTCAGTTGTGTCCACTTCCCTGAGTCTCTGGTTCACTCCCCACTACTGCCCACTTCCCATTACTTCGGACGGTTTCGGTAGCTTTAGGGAAAATGAAGTACCCTTCTGGGTTCACTCCCCATTGGTGTCCACCTCCCATATTCCCGGCTTCATCCTCTACTGGTATCTGCCTCTCGTCCCAGGTTGATTCTTCATTGATGCCCACCTCCTATATTTTTAGGATCATTCTTCTCTAGTGCCCAACTCTCACGTCCGGCTTCAAGTCCCATTGGTACCCGTCTCCCAAAGTCCGAGGTTCATTTCGCTCTGACATCTTCCCATAGTCCCATGTTCACTGCCCACTGGTTTACACTTCCCGGAGTCCATGATTCACTCTACACCGCTGCCCACTCCCCATAACTTTGGTCAGTTTCGTCGGGTTTTGTAAAAAAAACAACAACCCGTTTTGAGTGTTGGTGCGTTAAATCCGGCTGGCGGATGTTATGAGCATTTTACCTCAGCGCACATCATCAATAAACAATCTTCTTCCCGGTCGTTTCCCCACTGGTATCCATCTCCCATATTCCAAGTTTCATTTCCCTCTGATATCCTCCTCCCATAGTCCCGGGTTCACTCCCCACACTGGTGTAAACTTCCAATAGTCCCTAGTTCACCCCCCACTGCTGCCAACTTTTCATCACCGTTGTCGTTTCCAGTATTACGTAACACCCTATTATCATACTACTAACTCTTTTTTTAATGGATCTGTGGTACTACGACACGCATCTCTTTTTATTTGTCACCGAACATGTAATAAAATCGGCCAGCATTGAATATTTTTTATAACACAGTTTTGGCCTTCTCTACCCATAAGAACAGACTGCCTTCTCTGTTCTATGATTTTATCGGACTGAAATTGCATAGATCGGCCTTCTCTGTGTTATATGACTTTTTTTTTTTGGTCACCCCTTTGCGGAATTAAGTCCAGATTGGCCTTTTCTATACTATGATTTGGTGGTCACTCATTCGAACGTCCGATTCACATAATAGAGTAGTAACCTGCACTATGCCTTGCTATTTTCCGACCCCAAACGTTACTCACGCAACCAAGCCTGCATTGTGCGATCAAGAATAGCAAGTGACGATTTGCGGCCTGCTATGGGTTTATACTATGTCATGTTGAGTAATTTTCATTGGACGACAGAGGGGGGGGGGGGGGGGGGGGGGGGGGGGTTGTCAACACAAGATAGTTTTTAGGGGGTTTACTGCGCTTGCAACACATGTAGGTCATATCAGCGCCAGCAAAAAGGAAGAAAATTGCATGGTAAAAACATTTTAGGTGTAGTCTACAATTAAAAGGACATGAGGAAAAAGTAAGACAAAGGTGACACGGTTCAAATAGGGAAAAGATGTAGAGTGCAAGAGCACCCTATCAGTGTACTTAGTCTGAGATCACCTAAAAGTCTCACCCAGACACCAGCACAAGATCCCACGAAGAGGAATACACTGAAATGTTTACAAATCATGTGTTTAAAATAAATAATAACAGTACATAAGAGAGAGATGATTTACAAGGGAAAAAAATCATCTCCCAAAACATTAACTATACATTCGATTGTTTCCCGCCCTACCAAGGACTCCGGTCAGGGTCAGGACAAAACCAAGTAATCTCATTCGAAGACAAGGTTAGAAAGCAATTGGAAAACACATACAGGGGGATAGAAGAGACAGCAACTAGCTCCCCGCCCACTATGGGAGGTCGGGAACCCCACCCAGCGCCTTAAGTTAGTTTCCCATTAGACTTAAGGTCGTTCTACAGTAAAGTGACAGGAAACACAAATGGTTCGAATATTGAAACATTATGATAATAATAAACATGCTACTGTCTTGTTGCCTCAATAATAAAAGGGGAATGATTCACTTAACAATATTTAGAATTTGATTACCAAACAGAAGTTATAGAGTCATTTATTATTGTTATTGTGATAGAGAATATTTTGTGTTGGTTTGGGTTCCTCTCCATCCATTTCTATTGAATCCACACAAAAATTTCAGACTCTTAAATAATTGGTGTTTCACTGTTAAAATAAGTGGATTTCAAAGAGATTGGTGAATCATTATAGTATAGTATTTGTGATATAAAATATTTCCATCCGAAATTCCCAGGTTTGGTCCCATCCTATTTACTGTCAACGAAGGCGAACAACGTCTAATCATTGTGTACATGAACATCAAGTCCGCTTACGTCACGGTTAATGCGGGGATCCCTCCAAAACTCATGACAGTGACTTGGTGTGATCCTAAGTTTTACAACTATGGGCATTACAACATGTATAAGGTAAAGACTTGACATGTCGCAATCATTGCCAGATTTAATTAATGATTACTACTCTATCACCAACCAAAATTTGTACAAAGTGACACACAAGAGAGCAGGCACTAGTGTAAGATAGAGAGATATGAAAAGACAAAGCTGGGGATCGAATCTCAGAACTTCTGAATACCGGTCAGACGTGCTATCGGCTGATTTTTGTGATGCTAATTAAAAAAAAAAATTGTTGCATTTTTTGTTTTTTGTTTGTTTGTTTGTTGCTTTAGGTCTCTTCCAACACAATTGAGGTTATATGAGAGACCGCTGAAACAAAAAAACAAGCAATCTAACAAAAATAGTACAAATGTAAATCAAAATCATAACCTAAAGATATCATAAGCTAAATTATAAATAACCAAGAACAAACAGGCAGAAGATTTACAGAAAAAAAATATCCCCTGTCAAAAATACAATCACAAACCAAAGAAGCAGGATAAGCTAGTAAAGAGAAGAAGAAACGACATCACTATCGGATCGTACACCCATGCGAACATCATAGGTATATGATTCAAGGGTGATGCTCCCATCCAACCACCCGCACATTTTTCTTTTTGCTTTGGCACAGATTAATACACATTTTTCAAGATCTTTATCTAATTGTTCAGGAGTTTTGGGGCCGACCCTGATGCGTTTGTATTAACCAAGGAACTTATAAATGATCTCAAGCATTAGTCACTCGGACAAGGAGGAGAAAGTTGGCTGGGGTGGAAATGAAACCCGCGGCATGTGTAGGGGATCCAGTAGAACTAACAATAATCATTAGTTTGAACAAATTGCAACATTTTTTAAAATATTTTTTTTTTACATTAATGATATCTATATATGTACCTGGATAACATGGGATACTTAAAGTCTAGAGCTCTGGATGTATCGGAAGTTTGTGAAAAATGATCATTCATAATTTATATAGCCAATTTGAGACAATAAATTACCAATAATAAAGAGGAAAATACCCAAAATACCCGACCTCGTCATTTATTGTTATGAGAGAAAAGCACTGACGGGATTCAGGCCTCTGTTTCTGTTTCTTGTTTTGTTTTTTAATCCTGACACTATTGTCCCAATCACATAATTATCACTATAATTATTTTATACAAATGCTTCCATTCTTCACATCCACAGAATTACAAACTAAGCACAGACCCAATATGGCTGAAGGGGATGGAAGATGATTAGATGAGAAATCGGACGCAAAAACAAAGTCTAATATATTGTCGGGTTTTTGATAACAAAATCATTGTCAGTCAGTACTGAAATATATAGGTTGGATATTCTAACGCCAAATTGGGGAGGGGTGAGGTTAGCGTGGTGGAGGAGAGATAACAGCTTTGCTTTGGGGGATAGAAGTAGAGAGAGATAGTTAAGAGGACATGTAAAATAACTTTAATCGGCCCACAATAAGTAGTTACCGCAAAAAAAACAAAACAACAATTTATAAATATATAAAACTGGTTTTCTTACTATATTAATAAAGTATATATACCCTTTTTAAATTTTGAAAAATCCATTCATAAAAAAGAAAATGAGAGTAAATTCACTTTTTAAGAACTTCGAATTTTTTTGCTTGCCAATTGATGTAAGAAAATGCTCCAACTTTGACGTCATGTAACTAAACACCAAACAGATATGTCATACTTGTGAAATACATTTTTAAAGCACAGTGACTAGATAAATAAAAGGTAACAAGATTTGAACCAGACATAATTTTTTCCCAAATCTACAGTCGGCTGAAATTCCTGAAAAACACTCGTGAAAGTAAATGTTTTGGCCTTCAGCAGGACGAAATAGCGCATTCCATGTACAAAATGAATGCAATGATCATACAAAATGACATGTAATGCACGTCAACGGGTAAAGAGTACTCCGGGAAAGAGGTCCAATTTTTTTCAGACATTTTCTTCAAATGGTCTTTGCGAAATAAAGAGGTGAATATCAGGCAACACGGAGTTTTGTGCATTGGCAGAAAAATAGCTGTATTTACGAGCAAAATGCATAAAAGATTAATTACATTGCGAAATAATGCAGATAAAAGAAAAATATCACACCTGCTGAATTAAAAAAAAATCATCTTAACTTTTGTTACAGTTACAGACAATATTACCTTCTGAAAATTGAACATGAAATCATGAATGATAAGCACAATGTTCAAACAAACGGCATAATCAATCTCTTAAGAAACGCATATCATCATGTTTTTACTCCTGCCACGCATGTTTTAACGTCCATGCTGTTCTCTGGACTTGTTTGAGAATTATAATTTAGTTTTGCCTTGGCCCTCTCTGGGATCCTTAACCGGGTGCAGTAAAATGTATTATTCCTTTTATGGAGGACGATTTTTCCATTGTAAATCGTCTCTTTGTATGTTATTATGGGTATCGATATATCCACCGGCATTAGATAGAGTGCCTCCCTCCTTCACACCACCGTGCACTTGTGCCGAGCAGGCGTGTCTTTTATGGCCTCAACACCTTACCACCCCAAAGTCGTTTAGCGCCTTATGGTCTATGTCACGTGATTGTATCCTCGTTTCTGTGTAACTGAATGAACAGTATAATTGTTTACAACCCTTTAGACAGGATACTAGTATGAAATAAAGTACTTTCCGCCACATCCTAAAGACCAAGCCACCCATTTATTTTTTATTAACTCCCTTTGCTTGAGGGAGGAGTATTGTACAAACTGGGATATCGCAAATATCATCAAAACCAAAACTGAAAAAAAAGCAACAAAAAAAAAAAAAAAAAAAAAAAAAAACCTTCAAAAACAAACAACACAACATTCATCTTAGTCTTGCAGCCAAATCATGAATTCAACCATATCCCCAAAAAAAGCGTCCGACAATTTATTTTTTGGCATTTTATCAAAGTTGAACATCTAGATTAAATATCTGAATAGTGCTGCCGTGAGCATATAGAGAAATTACGTCACAAAGTCAGGAAAATGTCATTTTAAAAAAATCCCCCCAAATCATTTTATCTTATACAAAATGAAAGATTTAGTCAAATTAAATGCAAAAATATTTCAATTTTTTAAATTGACCGAATAGTTGACAAATTTTTAGCAAAATAAATATCCAAAAGGTCGTCTCGTAAAATGACCCAAATGTTGCCGTGTTTGGTATCAAATTAAAAGTCTTGACAAGACCAATACAGAATTTATGCTACTTGTTGATATTTAAACTGCCTACATCGGTAAAAATATAATTAGAATAATGAAAATTGACAATTATGTGAGA
Organism: Berghia stephanieae; assembly: GCF_034508935.2. Taxonomy (NCBI): domain Eukaryota; kingdom Metazoa; phylum Mollusca; class Gastropoda; order Nudibranchia; family Aeolidiidae; genus Berghia; species Berghia stephanieae. The sequence goes on along the minus strand of NC_088360.1, from coordinate 16,599,813 downwards.
AAGGTGTCCGGTCACACAAAAATAATTTCTTACACCTTGTATTGAGTCTTTGGTTTTCCTTTCCTTTGCTTTTTTATATTGCTAATTACTGGAGGACAAAAAGGAGAATGACAATTTTCGGCAAATGTTTGTTCAAATATCTCTTGTAAACTAAATCACTCGTCACGATGTCTTCGTCACTCGACTCATCGCTTGACACGGAAGCAGCTTGATAAAGGCGATTTCGACAGGTCTCGTGATCATGGCATTTGCAAACTATTGTACATGGAAGCTGCGCGGCAACACAGACACATTTTGATGATCCACACGGTTTTCATGAGAACATCCGTATTGAATAGTCTCTATTAACTCGGGTGGTAATGATACTAATAATAATAATAATAATAATAATAATGATAATAATAATAATAATAATAATAATAATAATAATAATAATAATAATAATAATAATAATAATAATAATAATAATAATAATTATAATAATAATAATAATAATAATAATAATAATAATGATAATAATAATAGTAATAATAATAATAATAATAATAATAATAATAATAAAAATAAAAGAACAAGATTGCACACATTACAGGTGGGCATTATCAAGGAATACACAACGACCCATCATGTTTCACTGAGTTTTAAACAATCATAGATAAAAAATCTCTTTATTATATGTATAAGAGTGCATAAATAATTAATGAATGGAAATGACACTTTAAAAGCAAATAATTTTCTCCAATGACTGCAATGAACTGTCATCACAAAGATGTTAACTCAACATTCTATTTATATGATTGCAGATGTTTAGACTAGTAATAATTATTGTTTTTTAAATTGAAAATTCTGCAATTTTAACTTCTATTAATACGGCAAGCAATTTTTTTAAAAATCAAACAAAAAAAAGTGCATTTGAGGCGAATCTCCTCCACGCTCAGATTTACGAAAATTTTCATCGCTATATAATTTAGATGATAACAGGAGTAAAGGATTTGATTCAAATCTGATAATATTTCAAGGCAAGGCATTAACTTTACTTTGTGTCCCAAATATGGCATTCATTTCAAGCAGGGTACAACACACATTTAAATATTATTACAGTCAAATGTACATACAGCAAATATGCCTGACAAATAGCAAGATCATAAATACATCAAAGCTATTGTCTTAAAATAAAGAGTATTCTTAACAGGAGTATTTTCTCGACATTCAAAAAGATGATTTTGGCAACATAAATATAATAATAATAATAATAATAATAATAGATCTTTATTGTCCATAAATATGGCAATTTGTCATTTAGTTACACTTGTCATAACGTTATATGATAACTATAACATTGAACAGACACCTCTACCCATTCTCTCTCTCTTCCTCTCTTTCTTTCACGCGTGCGACATACACAACATTAACATATTCATTTCATTTTCAATTCGTTACATTCTTGGCAATTCAACACCAAATATTATCATCATTATCAATTGGTCACTTCATCTAACATTAAACAAATTAATCAGTCAATCAGTCAACGCATCAATCCTTGGTTTTGCTGTACCATATGAAATATTCAACATTTTTATTGCTGATGGAACGAACGTCGATTTATACTTGTTAGTTCCACATTTAATCTGACAAAAACTTCTCCCAGATGGCAAAAGACCAAATTCATGGTATAAAATGTTTTTTTTTTTTTTATTGTTGGTAATTGAGAATGCTTTCCTTTCTATTGCTTTTCCGTGAATTCTTTCTACTTCATCAACAGGATGGTTTATTATTTTTGATGGCTCTTTGTAATTCTAAATCATCATACAACGCTTTATGTAATATTAAGCGAAGGATAGGTCTTCAATCAACAAATCGCGAAATAAGATGAAATTAGCGGTGCACTTTTGTGTCGGAAGTAAACAAGGCCGCCGCCATTTCGATTTCCCTCAGACAAAAACATTGATACGAACGATTTTTCCGAGGATTTGAAGCAGAACTCTAAACGTTAAAGTTTGAAGTACATACCATTCATTAATACGAACAATCATACAACGTTTAATACGGAAATGAGTGAAATGTTGTCATGAAACAAATAAATATCAAAAGAATTCATCACATAGGTGTAACTGTGCGTCGCTATTCAGCGCCGCCATTTTGAAAAAAAAAAAAAAAAAAAAAAAAAAAAAAAAAAAAAAAAAAAAGTGTTGAAAATAATGGAGATGATAATAACATTGGTGATGATGATGATGATGATGATGATGACGATAATGATAATGATTGTTATGGTGCATTATCATTATTATTATTATTATTATTATTATTATTATTATTACGTAATACCAAGTGTTAGTCATTTCATGACAAGAGACAGCTCGGTCTTGTTAGTTAATTCTCTAATCCGGTCAAAGCTAGATTATTGCAATTCTCTCCTCTTTTAAATAAAAAAAATCCCCACAAAATAAAATCCCTCCAAATAGCCCAGAACGATGCTGCCAGGCTTATTTACAGAAATAGGAGAAATCAATCTGCATCAGGTTTGCTATGAGAACTCAACTGGCTTCCCGTAGAAATAGGAGAAATCAATCTGCATCAGGTTTGCTATGAGAACTCAACTGGCTTCCCGTTGAGAAAAGGAATCTCTGGACCATTGTTTTTAAATCACTGCACTCTGATTGTCCTGGACATATTAATGAAATGCTTAAATTCTACGTCCCAGCCAGAAATATGATAATCACATTAATGTGAAGCCAAAAAATGACACGCGTTTGAATATTCGAGGCCATTTATCTGGAACTCCCAAGTTATATCAGAGACGGTAATGATGCAGATTTCTTTTAAGAAAAAACATCTTAAAACTTTTCTTTTTAATATATTACACAGGGAAATTATATTGCCTTGTTTCATACTGCATATTTGAGTGATTGTATGTTTGAGTGAAAGTTTTCATGTTGAGCTTGTTGAGATACGGGGTAAAGCGCTATATAATAATAATAATAATAATAATAATAATAATAATAATAATAATAATAATAATAATAATAATTATTATTATTATTATTATTATTATTATTATTATTATTATTATTGTTGTGTATTCTCTTTTTCTGCTTTTATGATTTTTATAATTACTGAATTTTTTATTTCTCTTGGCAGTTTAACATAAATAATATAGTATCAACATATGTATATAATAATAATAATAATAATAATAATAATAATAATAATAATAATAATAATAATAATAATAATAATGATAATGATAATAATAATAATAATAATAATAATAATAATAATAATAATAATAATAATAATAATAATAATAATAATAATAATAATAATAATAATAATATATACTTTATATATATATATATATTATACTCTTGTAAAACCGGTACTTCTGTATAACTGCTGCACTTGGGCGTTGACAAAATCCGAAGAAGAACATCTGGATGCCTTCCATCGCACACAGCTAAGAAGGGTACTGGACATCAAATACCCAAAAAAGATCTCAAATGAATCACTCTATAAGATCACAAAAGAAAGACCAATCTCCCTTGACATTTTACAACAACGATGACAACTTTTCGGTCACATACTACGCAGGGACAAAAACATACCAGCTAACCAAGCCATGTCGGGATACTTCCAAAAACACGGGAACCTTTTCAGAGGAAGACCGATCACAACACTCCCTGTGATCCTAAACAAAAACCTCACAACACTTGGACAAAGCATTAGTCTCATAACGGCAGGGGACCTTGAAAATCTGAGAACCCTAGCAGAGGACCGGCAATATTGGAGACACCTCACACAGGAAATACTGGAAACAGCCAAGGCGACCCGATCTTTCGGTCGAGACGCGAAAGGCATCTAAGTCATATATACTTTATTCATAAAAAAAAAAATGGAAATTCGTTTACAGACGTGGCATGCATAATAATGTATAAACACAATTACAATCAAATACGTGTCAACAATGTCACAAGTCACTATATTTTATGATTACATTATTTTATAATTGTTCATTAACTACATGTGTACTTGACATAAACTTAAATCACCCCATGTCTAATTTGTAGATAAATATATTTACTTCTATTCACCCATGTAACACATTACTATATTTGTATTACACCGTTTGTTGAGTTTGCAACTAAATTATTATATTTGTATTACACCTTTTGTTGAGTTTGCAATTAACTACACGTTGTCTGACCAGCCCTTGATTTGTTTCCCCAGCTGTCCAAATGGAACCAAATTTTCATTTCATACAGTATTGGTCACATGTTAAGCAACCTTTTTAAAAAAATAGTACATATGTCACTGCCTATTGCAAAGTAAATATTAACACCCGCGTTGATTGGGTAATGCATGTAAAGTGTCTTACCCAAGGAGACAAATCTTGGGCCAGAGTTTTTTTTCAATTATTGACACCAACCTGGTCACTAATCATTAGCAACATTGTTTAAATATATAACACGATGAGAAATTGTATTGTTGAGGCACCGAAACCACACGGATAGATTAATCAATGACACCATCCAAGGAAAAAGAGATGTGCCAGGGATTTCTATGAATCTGAAAAATAAAGAAAACGTGAAAATACTTGACTCATGATTAGTCTTGAGATTCCAGGATGAAGAACACCATGATTTGACACCCTCTTTTTGATATGATTAATATGGGTAGAAAAAAATATAATTCAAATAATCTTTATAATCATTACTTTTTATCTGAAACGTTACTTTGGCTTGAGATAGAAATTATAACAATATAAAGATTCAAAAAGAAAATATATTAAAAGTTGAATGAAATGTTGTGAACAGTATAGTTTATCTATTATCATTGATACAAATCAATCTTTTTAATCTTATTTCAAATTGATTTCAAAATTAATCTATTATATTTGTTTCATATATAAGAAAGAAATCTTATGAAATTACAAAATGCCATTAAATTTCGAGCAAAAATTAAGCTTTAATTTAAAAAATTAAAAAATAAATAAAAACAATGGTAGCTAAAAAAAATCCCATTGGACTTTCTCAAAGTCATCAATATCAACTGGAGTCCAAAAACAGTGGTTTTGCGTTTACTTCCCAGTGATGTCCACCTCTCATATCACATATTCAATACCCACTGATGGCTACCTCTTATAGTCCGGGGTTTACTTCCCACTAGTGTCCACCTCCCATGGTCCCGGGTTTACTCCCCAACAGTGTTGACCTCCATAGCCCCATGTTCACTCCCCACTGATATCTACCTCGCTTGTGTTCCACTTGTGTTCACCTCCCATAGTCCCAGGTTCCCTAACAGAGCCCACCTCTCATAGCCCCATATTCAGTATTCTTGAATTCATTAACACCTCTTTATGCTCTGATAAGAAAATGAGCAATCTATTGCAGTACAGCAGTTGGAAATAGCATGACTATTATAGAGCTCTTTTTGATAAAAAAATAATTGTGAAAAAATTGCTGCGCAATTGTTTTTCACTTGTGACAGTGAAAAAATTGCCTTTGAGTATTTTAAAATTTTCTTTTATTTTTTTTTTTCGGTTTTCTTTCTTCCTTTTGCGAAAAAATAGCAGATTCGCCAAAAATCACGGCAGCGAATCATGGGTCATGGCTGCGACAAACGCAGATGCTAGATATGATGGTACCACCAGCTATAGGATATGATAACTTCTCCATAATTGTACTATTCAAACGGAATAAAATACCAGATCATCAAAAGAGGGCTGTATCTCCATATGCCATCCAAATAAAAAGAAAGTGGTGGAGAATTGGCCATATGTCTTAATCTAAGGTTAGGGGCCAAATATAAATTAACCTCAAAATTAAGTCAAATATGACCCGGAACCAGGAAATCAATATGTTCACATTCTTCCATCTGATTAAAGAGCAATATAAAATAAAACTGTTGCATACCTTCAAACTATTCTGAAGGATTTTAAACCGTTTGCTTATAATGCATGATCATTGTAGGATGATGATAATTGCAGAAACCTGGAGAATACCAGAGATGGAGGCCAGAGACGCAGACCAGGAGATGGATGGAAGAGATATCTGACTCTCTTGAGTCAAACTGATAAAGAACACAATCATGCCAGCCATCATGGAGCACACTGGGGGGAAGATGTAAAGGAGAAAATTGATATTAAAATGATTTGAGCATCAAATAAATTAGGATGAACACAACTGCCTAAGCACCCTTATTTGACTTAATATTTGAAAAGCAAAAGAATAACAAGACTGACAACCCCACCCCCCCCCCCCCCCCCCCCCCCCCCCATCTGTACACATGATGGCACAGCGGATTTATACAGGTGTGTATCATCGCCATACATATAATTCACACCATGTGCAGAAATGACTCGTCCAAGTGACATTGTTTTTGTATACAGGACATCAAGTACAGGGTCGAGCACTGAGTACTGAGGAACTCCAAACCTCATTGGTAAGGGGTCTGACTGTTTACCAGTAAGATATGATGTAAATCATCGCGGTACAATGTCGTTGATGCCATAGATATTTGAGTGGTCGATAGTGTCAAATGCAGCTGACAAGTCGAGCAGTGCAAGAATTGACACTTCGCCATTGTCACATGATAGAAATAAGTCATTGACAATTTTCAAAAGCGCCGTCTCTGCCGTCTCTGTACTGTGTTCCTCCCTGTATGCATATTGGTATTTTTTTTATCAATTTATTTGCCAAAAGGTGGTCTTTTAATTGTTTCAAGACAATTTTTTTCCAGAATCTTAGAGATGAAGGAAAGATTGGATACAGGACACTAATTTTTCAAATTGTCAGAGTCTAAATTTGGTTTCTTAATCACAGTAGTTACAATTGCTGATTTAAAGTAATCAGGCACAGATCTGGAGGATAACAAATAATCAAGGTTACATAGTCGATGGTTGAATCTAAACATTTCATGAAAAGTCGTCTGTTTATAAGACCAATGGTGCATGATTTGGGTGCAGATGACACTATGACATCTCTGACTTCTGAAGAGCTAACCTCCCTCAATTTGTTAAAAGTCAGTCCTCCAAACGGTATGACGTTACGTTCAAAGACGTTGACACCCTGACCCAAATCAAGCTCTGTTCTAATTTTCAATACCTTTCCATCAAAATACTGTGCAAATGGTTCTGACAAGTCACATAATAGGTTATTGGATGGTAATACATTTGATTTTGACTTTCCACAAATTTCATCAATAAAGTTAAAAGATTCCTTGAATTTAATTGGTCATAACTACAGACTCCTCCACCATTTTCACCATGTGAACATTAGGTCTGACAAGAATGTAACTTAAACTTCGAATAAAACCAAAGTCACTTTGCTGCGGCTGCTCCATTGAAGGTGGTTAAAGATAAGATGTCAGAAAGTAAAATGGAGGCCTGACTTTAAAGCACCAAGTCAACACAACTCTACTAAAAGCGAAAAACTTAAAATGGTTCGTGAATGGATTATCCAATAATCAAAATAATCAATAATAACTCAATATTTAAGGAAAGTCTTAAGTCTCTATCAACTTGCGATTTGACTGATTAAGGAGAACTAACCTGCAATTTGGCAAGATGTAGAGATGGTTCTGATAGTGCATGCTGCATTTTTTATACAGATATCAGTGAACAACATAGCAAATGAACAGACCATCATCACCAAACTGACCACATTGAAGAGCTGTACAAAGAAATACCAACCTGAAATTAAAATGAATTTGAATGTGATATTAGAAAGGGGGCAAAACATTCAGAGGATATCTACCTGTCCCCGCAGGTTGTTTTTTTCCATTTTAAACTCCAAAATTTGCCAAAAATTGCCATGAAAAATTGTAAAATTTGCCAAAATTTTGCCGCTGGTTTTACAAAATGCTTAAACAACATTGATCCTTTGAAATTTCATGAATCTTAATAACACTGTGCATACTTAAAAACTGATATAATGCATTTAAATTTTAACATAATATTCCTTTCTGTGTAATAAAAGCATAGTTTCACTCATTTTTCAACTCAACTCAAATCCTAAAATTCAGAATCTGGAATTTTAAAAAACCAAAAAAAAACAAAAAAAAAAACAAAAAACAAAACAAAGACAATGACAAAAAAAAAACAACAAAATAACAAAAACAAACAAACAAAACAAACAAAAAACAACAATCAAATTTTGTCAAAAATACACCTTCTAAACCCCCCCCCCCCCCCCCCCCTCCCCACATTATAATGAGAGATTACCAAAAGCATCCATGTTTATCTCACTGAAATTCTTCTTTGGAAAATACTCCACAAAAACAAGTAAGTTTGGGCTTGACTTGACTTGTTTGAGATTTCCATACCCTAATTCCATTACATCAACGAGATTATCGTATAACAATTAGAAAAATCAGACCATGTGTAAATAACTAATACCAAAATCAAGAGGTGCCTAAATGAGTCAATAAAATGTATAGTAAAATAAAGTGAGTAAAAATGACTCTTAAAAGATACAACACAAAGTAACGGACGTTTTAGCCTATGGCCTTCTTCAGGTAAATAAGAAAAGGAAATATGTTATATTGTGAGATGCATAGCTTTAGCGGGCGGATATAGGACTGAAAACAGTGGTAAAAAAAAAGAATTCTTGAGAGCCGCAAATAAAGTTTTTGGAGTTTGAATGAAATTGCTTGCAATCCGAGGACAAAGATACTGGCTTATTGCAGAGTATTTTCCATCAGATCATTTAATGGTAAATTTTAAGATTAGGGTTTGCTCGTGTCAATGACAAAAGTGTTTTCTATAAGCGAGTAAAAGTGATTGATTAGCTGAAACAGTGATTCCGATGAATTCAGATATGCATGTAATCTGAGTAAGTGCAAAAATAGAGAATAAGACAAAATTTGAGACTAGGTCCAAAACTACCTGGCTGGTCATTGAAGATAGTTGCAATAGTCTGGCAAGTGAGGACATCACAAAATGTCACAGACCATATTCCATAGTGGCTAGGTTTTAAGATGAACCATTCATTAGTGCAAGATGCCACACAGTAGAGAGCAAGTGATACCAGGAGCAGGAAGAGGGCAGCATAGGAAGACTTTGAAGGCTGCACACTTTTATTGGACTGATAGCTCATCTTTCATATTTTCTCTTTAACTTTAAACATGATTATTCCAAATTGTTTGTGGCTGAAACAAAATAAAAATTGGTTTAACATCAAATAAAGGTAGACTATAAAAAGTAATAAATGGACTATGCAATGATTCATTCTGCGGCTATTCGGACTCGAGTCTGAATAGTCTCCCTTGGCTATTTGGACTCAAATTCCAATGCGCATGTGCAATCAACAGATTATTCGATTCAGTCTGAATGGTAGTACAGTTTAAAAATTTTTTAATTTTAATTATTGATAATTACATACAATTAATGCAAATAAAAATTACGATTTTAGTAAGTATCAACAGGTAGTCTAAACCCGCTTTATTTGTCAAGAATTGGAAGTCCAGTTAGAATTAAAACTCTTCAAAAGTAACAAAAGTCAGTCATATCTGTGATATAAATGAAAAGGTTTTCTAACAACATAATATGGTGTCCACATAAATTCAGGACAAAAATAAATAATTTAAAAATTACATATTCTGATAGTGTGAGACAGGTTACAATCCTTCTACAGTCCATAGTAGGAGTATGAGCTGAGTCAGCGTGATATGGGCAAAACAGAATTTCGTCTGCACTCTTTTCCCATTTCTTTTTTTTCCATTTCTTCATCAGTTCCATCCTCTGCCTACTGTCCACATTGTGTCGTCCTCCCTCTGTATGCACACATACATTCGATTTTGATTCCGAATAGCCACGGGAAACTATTCAGACTCGTCCGAATTGCCACTTCGTTCATTCTTCTTCTTATTATTTACAATTTCAATTACAAGACAATAATAATAATAATAATAATAATAATAATAATAATAATAATAATAATAATAATAATAATAATAATAACAATAATAATACCATTAATAATAATAATAAAACAACAGCAACAATAACAACAATAATATTAATAATAAATAATAATAATAATAATAATAATAATAATAATATTGTTTGTTTGTTTGCTTGTTGCTTTAGGTCTCTTCCAACACAATTGAGGTTATATGAGAGACCGCTGAAACAAAAAAACAAGCAATCTAACAAAAATAGTACAAATGTAAATCAAAATCATAACCTAAAGATATCATAAGCTAAATTATAAATAACCAAGAACAAACAGGCAGAAGATTTACAGAAAAAAAAATATCCCCTGTCAAAAATACAATCACAAACCAAAGAAGCAGGATAGGCTAGTAAAGAGAAGAAGAAACGACATCACTATCGGATCGTACACCCATGCGAACATCATAGGTATATGATTCAAGGGTGATGCTCCCATCCAACCACCCGCATAATAATAATAATAATAATAATAATAACAGTAATAATAGAGAGGTAATAATAATAATAATCGTTTTTCTTTAGTGAACTTTTATATCACTATCATGGTAGAATCAATGATTGTAACCCCCCCCCCCCCCCCCCCCTCATCAGAAAAAAAAGAAAACCTTTACTTTCTAGACTAGAATGAAATGCATCAAATCGTCACGGACAAATGATTTATATAGCTAGTGACTTTCCTTGAATTGACCACGTCAGTATTTTGTCAGACTTTGAACATTTAAGTTAAGAATTGAATAGGGCAATTGTACATGAAATGTTAAATCTTAACATTTCAGTCATTTCATGTACGATTGCCCTATTCAATTCTTACAGAAATTGCTCAAGCCCACGTTCTTCACATACGATTTATGCAACTCATCTGAGTTACAAACAACAATAAAAGAGTAGCTTTGGTCTTCAATGTCTCAAATCGTAGGCTGGTCAAAATAAAAAAAAAAGTGATCATTTGATTTTTATAAAAATCAAAATCAACGCCTTATGTTGGCTGTTCGTGGACATAATTCATAGCAGACGAGAAAAGTTGAATGGATGGTAACTCTATTTTAGTTTGTCTATTTGATAAGAGTTACCGCCCATTTGTTTCTATGCTCTACCAAATTTTATAAATAAGGTTGTAAGTGTAAGGTTGGTTATGAGATGCTTCAAAGATAGGGGTGGACTTTGAACAGGAGTTTTTATTGGGGAAAAAGGGAATTATTGCACGAAGCTATGAGATTTCTTAGTGCAATGGATGCGGCAGGTAGACGCCTTCGTCAATTGAAGAATGTACTCAACAACCCGTCAGTTGTCGGAAGTCACCCAATATTATGCATTCGTCTACTTTCTGAAAGTGCAGGTGACCTCATCAACGTCATTTATTTCTATATTTATGCATTTAATTATTTTTATTGTTGAGAAACCAGTCGAGATGAAAGTGGAATACTTTCGGCGGTAAAAGATCCACTTTAATAGATAAAGCAAAGAAACGAATAATAATAATTACCTAAAATAAGCCGAAAGAGGTGGCAAATGTAAATGAAAGTTAATGAAAGGTTGAGATTGTACCTGCAACTGGAAATAAATAAGAATAGGAAAGAATACTATCCAGAGCGAATCTATTGTGTCTATCTAGTACTTATATTACACCCTTTTTCAGATAGTGTTTTGAATTGAAGCTTCTCCATTTTACGGTCCTGTATGTCTGTTTATCAAAGAATCAAAATCTTAGCGTTAAAAATTAAAGGCGAGGGTCTCTTATTATCTTCTTTGCTTGGGACTTGTGAAGCTTGTGAATATCAATTGACTTGGAGTGGCCTTGTGACAATTATTTTTACTAACCTACAGCCAAGATGTCAGCAAAATTCATTGCATTGCCTTTTAGGGCTAGTATAGCATTAACTCTGTCTGGATTCGATTGGGGAAAAACATTTTGATTTTGATGAATTAAAAAAAATATTGTCAGAAAAGTATTACTTAAAAAAAATGATTAATGCTTTTATTTTATACATTTTAAATACCTCTCTAGGTGGGAAAAAAGTCAGCATTGGAGATGTCAGTAAATATGTCGTAAACCCAAAGCACGCAGAATTTGTTCCTCGGAAGTATTGTGAGTATCGTTGTATGGATAATTTTGGATTATCCTTATTTGTCTTCTACAAAATGTAATCCGACTAACCCAAGAGGGAGAGGGTTTCATAACTGTTCTCTTTAACTGAATTAGGGATGCTCGATTTTAAAAAAGCTTGGAATGGAATTTGTGTCTTAGATATAGATTGATTTTCCTCGGTCGATTAAAATTTGCTTTCCTTTATACGTATGAATAAATTTATACAGTTGTTCTTGTGAACATTTTTTTCATTCATATGATGAGGAATGGAAACCGCTTTAACTTCCAAACATTCCAAAGAGACTTTGATCACCAGTGATCAATGCTACACACCCTGTTTATCCAACTTTCTTGGAGACCCGAACTTCTATTTTGTAATAAAATTGTAAGTTTATCCAAATTTGAGCCTTTCGTTATCAAAAAAATGCCATTTTTATGAAGAATCCTCATTATTTTTACGAAATTTCAGTAAATGCAAATGTTATGTGTTTGATTAAAATTTTATTTTACAAGTATTACAAGTGTATTTTTCATGTAATCTTTTTCAAATTCTGATTTTGATGTTGAAGCTGCCCTCGAATTTTCTTTTTACATTGTATTCAATTAATGTGTATGTAGAGAGATCTGTTTTACTTTAGTAATATCTTAAAGAAATAATTTCAGAAAATATTAATGGTAGGATATTACAATTTTTTCGGACATAGACAAAACTGTTTACGGCCAAGTACTCATTTTACACCTGAGTACGGTGAGAGAATGTGAATAAAGAGCCTTTTCCTAGGACTTCTCAGGTCTCAAAACTAGGACCTTCCAATTTGAAGGCGAGTGTCCTACCACTAGACCACATAAGTAGCTGTGTAGCCCTTAATATCTTAACAAATGATCAATATTTTATATTCCTTAATTGTTTATCAATAACTTTCATGATATTTATCATTTTAACCTTTTCTACCATCATTTATTTTCAGTAAAAAAAGAACCTTCCCAAACAGTCCTCAGACATCTACGATGGATCATGCAAAAGGTTTTTTACACCTAAATATAGTTAACTAAATGACAATACTGGCTGAGCAAATTATAAACCAAAGTTTTTGTATGACAAAGGTGTAATTAGTGTTTCATTTCCCTTGCATGACTCTCACGCTGTAGTGGAATTTGAAATTGCTCACGTCCCACGCTGTTGAATGCTCTCTGTCTTTCATTCGTCTGTCTTAATGACATTATTTTCCTTAAAAAAATATTAAGTTCTCAAACTGGTGAAGATTAGGAAATGGTTTTTTCTTTTTTTTCATTCTGTTCAATTCTCTATTATTATCATTTCTTGATTTTGCAGCTAGATTCTCAAACTGCCATCTTGGTAAATCTTTTTAATTGTTTTGAAATCGATGTCATGTGATAAGGCTAATTTGTCAAGCACTTGAAAAAAATGTAGGATAGTAATTATTTTCAATTTCCTTAATGCAAATGAGAGATAACTGACATTTTCCTCCTCACAGGATTCTCTTGGTCAAGATGTGTTTTTGATAGGGCCTCCAGGGCCACAGAGGCGACAGCTTGCCATGATGTATTTGGTAAGGAATCTTTTTAAAATGTTGTTTTATATCCGTGTAGTTATTTCTGATTCCATGCACTATTGGCCAATAATCGATTAAGCTCTAATCTATCATTGTATCATCATTTTCATCAAGAAAGCACTTATAGCAAAACGATTTGGGCTGTTGTTGCTCTCTTGTTGAAAATGGGCAAGTCTTGTAAACAAGTAATTGAGAGAAATTATTATTATGATTTTTGAAAGAATATTTGTCTGTCTGTGAAGGATTAGTCAAGTCGTCAAAATGTCTGTTTGATCTAAATCTACCCTTTCTGCTAGCCGACGTTTAAGTCATTAAGATAATTAATGATAATCATAGTGTACTTGGTCATAGGTGATTATAAACAATACAACAATTTTTTTATAATTGTTATCATTTGTCATTGGTATGATTGATACATGTTTTAAAACTTCTTGTATACAGGAGCTTACCAAGAGAGAAGTGGAGTATGTTGCATTATCCCGTGACACAACAGAGTCAGATCTAAAACAAAGGAGGGAGATAGAGAATGGAACAGCCTCCTATATAGATCAGGTAGAGAGTGTGGTACCATTTGGGATTTGCGTTCCAATCATTTAATCATTCGTTTTTTGAGCAGAATTATCAAAATCTTTCTTTTTTTTTTATTAAAAAATGCTAATTATAACTCAGATGTAAATTTTTATTATGGACAGAATGGCATGTTCAATACTAGAATAATATTGATTTCATGGTTAACTTAATTTGTGGAAATGTACATAGCAAAATCCAGGATCAACAGCCTTGTGTGGTCGGATCTTAAGAGATAGATTTATATCAACTGTTTCTGTTGGGTGAATTGGTCAGCGGTGGAAAGAAACAAAAAATTGAAGAGATCTGCCCCCCCCCCCTCCCACACACACACACTCAATCAACCATCCTACACCAGAAAGCTGGTGTTCTAGCACTAGATTGCCTGTTCGAAGTTGGTATAAAAGACCAGATTTTGAACTGGGTGATTATTGCAAATTATCATGATTGTTTGAGACTGCTCAACCATTGTTTCGTTTTAATTCCATGATTTCTCTCCCTCTCCCCCTACCTTTCTTGAATTTTACATGAGATTCTATCATTGAATTCAAGCACCAAGTATATGGTATAAAACCATTTGCAAAGAACGATGAGGGGACAAGATGACCAAGTTGATAAGGCTTTACATTAACACGTGGAGGTTCCCTGATTTGAGCCTTGCTTTTGGCATCTCTTTTATTTTCCTTGAGCGAAAAAGAGATGATGAAACTATAGAATTGAATCTTCTATTCACTTTTCAATTCTTAACTGCAGCTACACCTGGGCAATTTCAGTCATTTTTAGCAATAGATCCAATAGACCCCTAAGTAACGTTTCTACAGGGGATGAATATAAGTTTTCCTTAAGGGCCATTAGACCTGTGGAGTTATAGATAATCTTGGTTACTGTAGTTTTTAACAGGCACTAACTTTCACATTTTTTTCTCTTTGGATGGGGTGCTAGTTTATTGCAGAGGACTTTCTACAATATCTCACAGACCTAAGTACCCACTCATGGCTTGGTGGACAGGGTGATCAGAGTAAAACAACAAAACATCTGAATTGACTAGCTGCTACCCTGACCGATAGCGCCTCTGTTTGTGAGATGAGTGCTCTATCAACTGACCCATGCTAACCCTCAAAGGATGGGCAAAGGGAATATTATTTTTATTGATTAATTCTTCTCCAGTGTGCTGTCAGAGCTGCCATGGAGGGACGTATTCTCATCCTGGAAGGGATTGAGAAGGCAGAGAGAAATGTTCTACCGGTGTTAAATAATTTGTTAGAGAACAGAGAGATGCAACTGGATGACGGGAGATTCCTGATGGCTGCAGACAGGTATGATGAACTGCTGAATGTCCATTCTCAAGAGGAAATGGATGCGCTTCGACTTGTACGTGTCAGTAAAGACTTCAGAGTTATTGCCCTAGGTCTGCCCATACCTCGTTACCAAGGCAACCCTTTAGACCCTCCTCTTAGGTCAAGGTTTCAAGGTCGTGATATTCATCCTGTACCCTTTAAGGTAAAAATTATTGTTAATCTTCTGCTTAACATCTTTATTTCATGCAACAGAGTTTAATTCTGATTAGATGTGCAACATATGCCACACATCATTATTGTCAACTCTAACGTGACAATATTCTGTCAATGTCTGCTTATTGCAGCGTCATAGGCCAGGCTGTTGGGTTTCTCGTCTCATCTTTTTTTTTAAAGTCCAGCAAAACAGAAAGCGACCACTGACCAGATGGTTGACAAGGATAACATAACTCTGGCCCTGGTATTGTGCAAGGCACTTTTCACACATTACTCCACTTTTAGTAGATAGTGACTGATATTGAAAGTGTATTAATACAAAACAGGTATCTTACCGGTGACTTGTCATGTTTGAACTGTGGTTCCACATGGCCTGCTGAGAAAATAAATGCATAAAACAGTTTAAAGAAAATGAAAAACATGTCATTGCTCAATATGAATGAGTAACTTGTTTATATATTATTTTATTGTTTATATTGTTTTTGTTTTTTTTGCTAGTTGCAATTTCATTTTACTTAGTTATTGAATCTCCAGTTGTACATGACATACTTGGCTTACACTTTTGGATTGAACAAATGTGACCTTCGGTTTCTTACCCCAACCAGCACCTTGTTCCATGTTCAGTTGTGATCTGAAAACAATGTTTGTAAAAATTCAATTTTTGCTTACATGGAGTTAGAGCCAACAAAATGAATATACATTCATTTCATACTTCGTTAATTTAAAGCTATGATTTATTATGAACTTATGTACTAGAATCAGTTGACTTGTTTGAAATAAAAGTGATATTTAAGTAATTTCTTTTGATAAAATTGAAGTTACCTTAGATTATTAGTCAGTAGTCCAATTCAAAAGACTCTCTTTTTGGAATTTAAAGTCATTGTTCACATCCTTCTAGAGACCTTGCTTTTTTTTTTTCTTCTAATGATCATAGTTTTTACAACCCTTTTATGATCTTTTCTTTGGCAAATTGAATTATTTCTAAAATATGGGGGAAATCTTTAGTTATCTATAATTTAAATTTTTTATAGATGAGAGACAACAAAAACCCATACCTAGTAAAACTCTTAATCATTATAAACATTGCGTCCCCAGGAATTGTATACAGAGCTTTCTACTTTGGCTCCCCATGTACCAGTAGACAGGTTGGTTTTATTTATTTATTTTTTTAATCAGATAAATTTGGAATGTTTCTTGTTTTTAACTTCATCCCTATCGAAAATGTATTGATTTTTACTTTTTGCTTGTTTCCCATCTATTTCCATGCCAAATTAATTTTTTTCATAGAAGCTTTTTAAAAATGTTTTATTTACATTTAGATTGTCAAGACTGGTGTCGTGTGCAACAACTCTAGTTCAAAAGGAATCTTCATCATTGGGTCTTCCTGACTTTCCCATGGATAATCTCAAACATCTTGTTGAGATATTAGTACGTTGGATAAGAGCATTTGATAAAAATAGAATGGTTTTTAAGATACTGTAATTGATCATTGGCTTATTCACAGTAGCAAGTAGTAATTCTTAATGTCCATTCTAATCACAGAAATCGGATTAAATGCAGATTCTTGAACATTATTACTCTGAATTTTTTTTTCTGGTAATGTTATGGAATCAATATTATTATTTTAAAAGTAATTAATAATTTGGTAATTCTATGGTAACTGTTATTAATATGTATATTTTTTAAATCTCATGCTAGAATGCTGTGCCAAATTTATCTGATGCTGAAGTCTTTCAACGTGCTTACCCATACACTGCCATGCTGGGGAGAGAAGGGAAGGAAGCAGTGGAGGATGCAATGAGTGTAAGATATTTTTCTTGTTGATTTATATGGTGATTTTGATTTTGTTATTTTGTGTGTGTGATTCAGTTGGTATATATGGTTTACCAACAAACCCAATAAAACGACATGCTAGGAAGGAGGAGAGGGAGAGGGAGTCAAAACACACGGCACGTAAAAAAAAAACCCAGAGCTTTTATGTCCCGCAATACCCACTAAAGGTGCTCAAAGTGCTTTACAAGGGGTCCTTAGCCAACAGCAACATTTGACATAATGGACGAGACGTGTGTTATGCGATATTATAATTTTTTCAGCAGAGACAACTCTGTTAATGGCCAGTTACTCATTTTACACCTGAGTATTGTGAGAGAATATGAGTAAAGAGCCTTTTCCAAAGACTCAACTATACGACACTCAGAGGGGGACTCAAACCCTGGACCTTCCATTCTGAATGCAAGTGTTATATCACTAGTTCACATAGCCGCATAAAGACTGGTGTGTCCGGTGATATCATCATTCCTTTTACCTCTTTTTGTTGTTTATTTCATGCTGTTATTTCTTCAATTTTAAAAAATGCCTTGATTTTTATACTTTATGAATTATAGAATAAGTGTTGTAAAGGCAAATAGTTTATAGTTTTTACAAATGGTTATTATCATCTTGGGATGCTGTATTAGTCAACCAGCTTGATCATTAATTTAGTCTCAAAATATAGTAAGCATTTTAAAAATTTTCTAGATTTATGTGTTAACAGGTAGTAGGAGTGATGGAAAAGTAGTCGCATTGGCATCCTTTCCCAGGTATAATCATCAATTATCATTGTGTCAACTGTATGTTATAGAAATCACCACCTCAAGGTTCTTTAGGAGTAATTTTTAACTATAAATTGACTTTGAATTATGAAGATACTTGTTTTGAATTGTGCACTTAATACTAATTGTGGTATAATTCTCTACGATATCAAATGCTTTTTTTTTTAATTACCAGAAATTTGAAATAAAAGAGGTAAGATCTCCGAAACCAACACTGATCAGAGAAGTAACCTCAACAGAAGGTCAAAGTGCAAAGGTCGTGATGAAGAACGGATGGACCAAAAACTCAATAGAGGTAATTTATTTATGTAAATCTTTTTGAATTCTTTTACTACTTTCCCATATATCTGTCAATGATTATCAAATGTTTTTTAAAAATGAAAAAGTTTTAAACATTGACAAATGCAACATGTACGAGCGTTTATGCTACCAAGAGTTAATGTGTCTTTCCTTTCTAACAGGTGTCTGCAGGTATCTTACAACCCGGTGCCCCAGATCAGGGGTCAGAGTTCATAAACACACCTTATCATGGCACCACATTGGCTAATCTATGCCAGTCTCATTTGACCAAAGATATTTGTCTCATTGGGCCAAGGGTAAGACATAATCTCTTTATCTTGAGTCGTAGAATTTACTTTGATATGCACGGAAAAAAATCATACAGATACAACATTCACACACCTCACATAAACACCACCAACTCCACCAATTACTTTCTTTTGAAATATAGCAATGATATTAAGTCATGCTTTAATCACTATCATGCTGTCCCTTTGCCTCACTCAATCATCCATCACTTATAAATTTTGATTACAATAATCCATTGTAACTAATCCATATATCATTGTCTATTCACCATCTTACTTACTTACTTACTTATCCGAACAAGCGACCACCTGAGCTCTAGCCCTTTGGTCTTGTGCCATGACGTAGAAGTTAGACATCTTTTGTAGTTGTTCCAGTTGGCTATAAAGTGTGTTACTGATGCTTGGATTTGGTGGGAGGAATGTGCATCTCAGGTCTTCAAGAGGTTGACATTCAAGCAAGTGGTGTGTTACTGTTTCATTGGGGTGTTGACATAGGGACAGAATGATGGTCCTTATGTTTACGCCTTTGTATCCAACAACATGTCATTGGGACACAGTTTTCCATAGGGTCCTGATCCAACTCGACTACTTTTCTCTATGTTAATATACTTTCAACAGTAACAGTTACGATCTTCCACTTATTAATTGCGTTCTCTACTTTCATCACATCGGCATGTTCAAGACTAAATCATTTGATTTCTCTTTTGATTACCTAGGCCATACGAAGTTACTATTTCTTTTGTTACTGAAATGTAATGTTTTTTTTTTTATTGGGACCCCAGTGGCTTAATCTTTACAGCAATTGAGTTTCATTGTGTAAGGACCTTATTCGATCCTCATTACATAAAATTTTTCCTACCATTTTATTTTACAACTAGCCGTGATTGGATAACAGGGTCACTATCAGACCAAATAGAAAGTTTTTCATGATCAAATAGTTTTCTTTTACAGACAAGTAAACAATTCAGTTGCTGATATTTCTATGCTACAATAACTGGGTTTAAATCATTGGTGGGACTGCTCCATCTGTTAAGAGGTTTATACCTCGAATGAAATGAGTGCTATATTTTTAGTTTGTGAATCTTGTATTTACTTGTTAGATAATACTCATAAGTAGTTCATAGCACGTCCGAAATGTACCAAATGTTCAGGGATTTATGGCTACCATCTCAAATTGAAATTCAGTCTGAATGAACAACAGGCTGAACATTGAATCTGTCGTCAAAAGATGAAATATGGGTTATAATCATATCCTTTATTGAGGAGAGTGAATATCGTTTTTGTTTTTTTTAATGCAAAGACTAAAATTTTGTTTTTCTGTTCATGTGACACAAAATCATTTATTGAGATTGAGATGACGAATTAGATTTGACTACTTTTGCTAAACCTGTAATTTTCTATTCCTTCCTATAACTTCACATGTCAGGAAATTAGATGAGTGTTATGTAACTGATTTCCATGGCATTTCAGGGTTGTGGCAAGAGTGTTGTCATCAGGCAGTTTGCATCCATGTTGGGCTATAATATTGAACCAATTATGTTGTACCAGGTAAGCTTTGGGTGATTGTAATGGAAAAAAGGGTAGTTGGTGAGGATGAGTAGAGAAAAGAAATTAGACATTAAGATGAGATGGCTATAACCAATATGAAATATCAAGGTGAATTTGGCATTATAATTCCAATAACTTGATAGGATTTCAAAGTAGATTTGACAGTTGTAGCATTGCCTTTAAAATAAGACTCCCAAATTTCTAATGATATTCACAAACAAATTTTGTAAATCTTTTTATTATTCTCCCGCGGGACCACCCATGCGTGTTGCAAGTGCTGCTAAACTTCTGAAAGCAAACAAAATATCCCATAGAGGGAACCGTTTTCTTAGAAAGGTTTTTTAAAGTTTGATATTTGTATCTGTTCAGATTATGGAGAAACATCACCCAACCTTATGATACAGAATGATTTTGTAATCCTCAGGATATGACCTCTCGAGACCTT
Organism: Berghia stephanieae; assembly: GCF_034508935.2. Lineage (NCBI taxonomy): Eukaryota > Metazoa > Mollusca > Gastropoda > Nudibranchia > Aeolidiidae > Berghia > Berghia stephanieae. Next base: position 16,578,955 of record NC_088360.1, on the reverse strand, counting down.
CTCCAACAACGAACCACCCTCCCTAATGGTGACACAGTGTGGAGACCCACCCCTCTCATCACAGCGGCTCTGGAGGGAAGTCTAGCTGTTCTAGACGGGGTCCATAGAGTCAACCCTGGGACTTTTTCAGTTTTGCATAGGTAGTCTAAAGCATGTTTTTGTCTCTTCTCAAATAAGCATAATTAGACCCACTTTAAGCACTTTATCCAAGCCATAAGCAGTAATGACTATGGTATGAATGTCAATACAAAGGAAGCACTTGCTCTATAAGAAAGGGAAATTTGTTTCCAGACAATCCAATAGGTAGATAAGAAAGCATTATAATCTATTAGTGTGGTCAGGAGAAATTGTTGTTGTCATTGTCAGTATCATTGTTATTGTTGTTATTGCTTTTGCTACTTTTTCATGAATTGCTAATTGAGGTAATCAATTATTGTTCATCGAAAAAACATGCCTAATCCATCTCCATTGCCATTATTAAATCCCATTCACAATAAATAACAAGGTTGACATTCGAAACACCAGCTGTTACTTTTTTCATAATGCATTTAATCTTCTCCTCACAATATTCAATGTTGTTCAATTTCATTTTCTCTCTATCCCATCCTAGACTGATATCAGAAAGAGAGTTACAACTATTTGATGGGACCAGACTCATGAGCCAGGAGAAATATGACGCCATTAAGGAAGAAACAGGATACACAGACCAAGAATTGAAAGAAAAGTAAGACATAGTTTTTAAGGTAATTGAAAACAGGTGTCTTGAAAATAGATTTTATTGGGTAAGTGGGCTGTTACTTTACTTTGCTAACTGCTGGCAGTTAATACGAGTGTAATATGAAAAAGCAAAAAAAGGTAATCCTACAGAGTTGCAAGGTCCATGGATCTCGATTTTATCCTAATTTTTTGGTAAAAATAAACCGTAGCAATAGTTTGCTACCCTTTGAACAAGACCCTAGTCAATTTTTCAAATCACTTTTTACTAGATCTTGCAGACCCAGCTACCCAATCACTGCTTTCTAGACAGGCAGGGGTCAGAAAAAAATCGACTGCACCAGGGATTGATACCAGTACCTTTGCTTGTGAAGCAAGTGTCTGCCACTGAGCTGTGGAACCCTTGGATAGGAATAAGGCGACTAGAATTTACACTATCGATGAGTCAGTTTTTATTAGCTTATCCACATCTGCCAAGCTCAATGAAATCTGTTTCTTAAGCAAATAGGGACGATAATATATCTGATCCAGAGGAGTGTAACGCATACCAAAAGTTAATGCTTCTTATGCTTGAACAAAGTATTTAAGAAACACTTGTAAATTAAAAAAATTCAAGCATTATTTAGTGCAAACTTTATTATTTATTCTGCAAACTAGAAACAGATTTTTCTCTTGTTTTCCCCAGACAAATCCTTCCCATTCATCCTTCCTTCCGTATCATTGCATTGTCTGAACCACCCGTGATAGGCAGTCCAAAACAGCAATGGCTGTCACCAGAAATGCTCACCATGTTCCTTTACCATTCCATGCGGCCCCTTAGTCGGTCTGAGGAAGTGGATGTCATCTCCTCATTGGTGTGTGTTAGGCTGTAGTTCATTATATATATCTTGACACAAACAACAAACAAATTTCTTTTGTTACGTTCACAAAATTAAGTCAATTTTTTTCTCAACCTCCCAATTAAAGCATCTTTATAGTCTCTCAGTGCAAAGATGATAAATCTGTCATTTCCTGATTAATGACTTGATCCTTGTGCAAAAGAGTGTGCTATTGTAAAAGAGTTTTTTTTGGTCATAAAATTGAATTTATATATGAAAAGAAGTAAATATGGGAAAATTATTTATATAAATATATTAATATTTTTAAAATGTTTTTTAACCCAGTCATTAAATTATATTGTTTTATGATATAAGAATATTGGTTTCTTTTGGGTTTTTTTTTGCTAATAAATGGAATTGTCTCAGTCATCTTCTTTAACTTGGTCATTGGCTTAATTCATATTTTTCTTCAATTTACAGGTACCCAACACACCCGACTTGAATAGACTGTTCGATTTTGTACACAAATTGAGAGAGTCACCAGATCCTACAGTAAGTTTCGACTCCAACTTGGTATTTGTCACCTGTTTGAAATATTTCTATTTTCGATTATACTAAAGGTTTATTCATGGGTAGCCCAAAGCATTGGACCGGGAAATATATGACCCAGAGTTTGCTTTGTGATCATTTTTCCAAGTCCTTGCTTGTTTACATAGCAGTGATTAGGTAGATTGGTCTATCGTATCTATTATTGTTGCTGCAGAATAATTGGAGACGTGATGTGTTATTTTACTTTTCTGATTCAAGAGCTACATTTTAAAATCCAATTGAAGACCCACTGATTTTTCTCAAGACTTGAGTTTTGAGGATTTGATGATATACAGACAGTCTTATTAACAGATTTGCTGACGAATACATTTTAACCATGCTGAACTAATTTCCTGTCCTAGATTTCCTGTCCTGGTGCATATAAGACTTTGTGGATGTCACGATAGGGTGAAATGTAATTTTCACAGAAGTCATTTGACAAAGTGATGTTCCTCCTTGTTCTAGTTAGGATTTATTTCTGACCAATGGCATGTGTTGGTTTACTGAATGAGAGTTTTTTTATTTATATAGCGCAATATCCACTTGAAGTCTCAAAGTGCTTTACAAAGGGTCCAAGGCCAACAGCAACACTTTACAAGTAGGACGAGGCATGACGCCTGCCTGGCGATATTACATTTTTCTTTTGGACAGAACAACATTGTTAATGGCCTGGTACTCATTTTCCGAGTACGGTGAGAAAATGTAAGTAAAGAACCTTTTCCAAGGACTCAACTATATGCCCAGTGAGGCTTGAACCCAGGACCTTCCAATCGGAAAGTGAGTGTCATACCACAAGATCACCTAGTCGCACTTAACCATTTAATGAAAAATTGCTCCATCACTGAATAATATTGAAGAATCCTTGTGATTAAGCATTTGTTCACAAAACTAATCACCTATCGAGTGTAAAAGACAGTTTTATAAAAGCCTGGATACTGTGTGATATATTAATATTGCTGAATACATTGGTGTGGTAAAGACTCTAAATGGAGTAACCCGAGTTATGAAATTATAGGATTGTGGTTAAATATGATATCACACCTTAACCTATAATAGGTCAGAGGATTTGAGATAGTGATTAAGTACTTCTTATAACTTTCAATAATGCATTTTGCAGAAATTCTTCACATTTTATTGGAGTTAGACGATAGATTCAATCGTCCTTCAGGCATAAAGCAGTGTTATCCTTGTCCAAAAACTGTTTTAAGGCTTAATGGACTGTATGCCTCATCCTATTTGTTAAATTTATTCTGTTTTAGCATCACGAGATAAAAAGAGATAAAAATTTGATAAAGGACGAAAACCATGTCGTTCACTATGGACAAGCACTTCATATAGCAATCTTTTAATTGTAAATTCAGATCAATTTTGATAGACATGCGACACAAAATTGAGCAAAATGCTAAAAATCATTTTAATATTGATGATTATTGTTTCATGTAAATTACTGTTTGAAATTCACAGCTTCAAAGCATTTCATTAAGTCTCTCCACCAGACAGTTATTACGTATTGCCAGGCGATTGTCTAGCTACCAGAGCCAGGATTTATACAGCGTTATACACAAAGCCTGCCTTGCTAGGTATTCATTTAATTTAATCTTCCTTTGTTGAAAACTCTCCTCTAAGCTATCTATGCTTCATTCACAAAATTGAGATGATTTAACAAAACAGAATGATGGTATTTATGTTAGATAAGTATAAATCACAGTGCCTTAAAATATAATAAGAAACAAAGAAACTCTAAAGACTAGCAACAACTCTAATCTAGTACGTTTATGTGGTATTTTAACTACTCAAGTTTTACAACCGATTGTAATTGTAATGTCTTAGTTGTCTTACTTAATCTTAGCATCTTTATTTTCCTTTGGGCAAGTGAAGGCTTAGTAAAATGCGCCATTCGACTCTTTGAAAAAAAATGTGTTTGAAACAATGCCAGATAAAGAAGAAAGAAAAAGACTAGAAAAACAATAAACTAAATAACATATGGGGTAATTGTAGCACATCTGACCAGTAATTAGTAGGTTTGAGGTTCGATCCTTAGTCGAGGCAGGATGATTGTTTGGATTTTTGTTGTTGTTGCATTTTTTTTTCTGCTTTTGCCTGCCATTGTTTCATAATACCTTTTCAGATTTCTATCTTACACCAATGTCAGCTCCTTACTTTGTCCCATTTGACTTTGTATTTCCTATTCCCTTGTATCTATTATTCTATTCACTGAGAATAAATCATGAAAATTTCTTTCTGTGGGAGATATTTTTCTGGTAAATTATTTCCTTGTGCTTTGTGTTACTGTTAGTAATTATTTACTTGCAATTATTATTGTATTTTTCTTTCAACATGAGTTGTCTGTGTGTGTGTGTTTGTGTTGTTGGGACTTTTATTTTTGTTACCTCTGACCGAGACACACAAAGATGTTGTTCTTAGTGTCTATTTTTGTTCTCTGTTTGAACTAGTCCTTTTTGTCTTACTCTATATTTGGTATTGCTAAATGATGATAAAGTCTAATCTACAAGATTTCAATTGTCCTGTTTTCTTTGTTGGCTTTTTTTTTCTGGATCATTTGTAATTTCCTGAAACTAATAAACCAACCAATCATATTTCTCTGTCCCTAGATTTCTGCCCCGTCTCGCCCAGTCTGCTTTGAACCAGCGTTTGGAGGAAGCCTCTGTTTTGCCTGTTGAGAAGGACCACCACTTGGACAGCTATGAACACTCTGTCACCTGTAAGAATTTAATGTTGAGAAAATTGAATGATAAAAAAATATATGCTTGGTAATAGTCTATTTTTTTTGTACAACTTCATGTACTACTTTTTGTAGTTTTTATACAGAAGATCAACCTTCTCATATCTATAACTAAAAAGTTTGCTCTCCTTTTCAATCATTTTCCAGATTGTCCCCGAAACGTCTTCCCCATTCAACATAAAGATCAATTTTTAAAAAGTCTAACTCAAAAGGAATAAGTACATGTGACTCATAAATTTGTTCAGCAAAACAAGCTGGACAACGCAGCATTAAGTTTTGTATAACTATAACCCAAAAAAATCTTCAGATTTTGTGATGTACAAAAGAAATCTGAATGAGAAAAAATATGAGCCAGTCGGCACCCGTCTTATGGAACCAACTGCCTTTATCCCTCAAAAAATGTCCAACATTTGAAAACTTTAAAAAGAAACTTAAAACATATCTCTTTAGGAAATCATTTGATGTTTAACATTTCTATTAGGCCTACATGTTATAGATATCCTAAATTTTCATCTTGTAGCACAGTGCGTGGTAATTAAATTACAAATTGATTAATGCTATTCCAATATGATAGATTTTATGCTTAAATTATCATTTTATTGTTGTGTTTTATTTGCATTGTAAAGCGCCTCTGAGCACATTGTGGATCTAGGCGCTATATAAATTCATTCATTATTATCATTATTATGAGTTGTATCGAAACGATGTGACGATTTTCCTATAGTTGGTAAGGAGAGGGTTAAAGGAATGGAAGATTTTAAGTGAAATATCAAAGTTGGAGATAGAACTGATAATAAAACTTGAAATTTAAGAACTCTTGGTATGTTGTTAACTCCAAATTGTAGCCCTACTTATCAAATATACTCTGAAATCTTGCCCTAGAATTTAAAGAAAAATATTTGTATTATTTTTTATATTCTCTGTGGCTTTTTGGTTTAGTGGTGTGACATTTGGCTTCGGACTGATAGGTGGATGGTTAGAGTCTCACTTTTGGCAGTGTAAAGCTGAGTCATTGGAATAGGCCCTCTCCTCACATTCTCTCATCGCACTCAGCTGTAAAATGAATATCTGTCTGCTAACAGTTTTCAATTCAATTCAATTCAAATATTTATTTATTGTCGGCATTTTAAAAATGTTTCATAGTTAATGTAGTCAGGCTAATAGAAGCCTTTGACCGACATAGGTTATAACACATAGTGCATAAAAATACATACTTACTTACTTAATCCTCTTCGAGCCTTGAGGCACATAGGGCATCCACCAGACATCTCCATTTTTTGCGATCGGCTGCTTTTGCGGTGGCTGTATTCCAGGACAGGCCTGCTTCCTTTAATTCTTTCTCCATCGTCCTTCGCCAGGTTTCTTTGGGTCTTCCCCGCTTTCTCTTCCCATCTGCTGTCCAGTACAAGGCTGTCTTGGGAAGTGACCCTTTTTCCATTCTGGCCACATGACCCAGCCAACGCCATCTTCTTCTTTTTATTTGGCTATCAATGCTAGTGCAGTCAGCTTTCTTTAATAGATCCACTGTTCTTATTTTTGTAGGCCAAAATAAATTAAAAATTCTTTTTAAACACTTGTTCTGAAAGGCTTCTAGTTTCTGTATTAAGGAGGATGTCATTTTCCAGCTTTCACTTCCATAAAGCAGTACACTTAAAACATTGCTCTTGTATATTTTCAGCTTTGTCTTTCTCATTATTTGCTTTGATTTCCAAAAGTTTTTCAGCATGCCGAAAGCCTGGTTTGCCTTTTGAATTCTGTGCTTGATATCGTGTTCTGCATTTCCGTCGTCTGTTATTTTGGATCCGAGGTAGAGAACTCTGTTACCTCTTCAATTATATGTTCATCTATCCTAATTTCACTGTCATGTTTTGGATTCACCCTAATGTACACAGTCTTATCGAAATTTATT
>NC_088360.1:16559683-16567183 GCF_034508935.2 Berghia stephanieae | reverse complement strand
TGTCCTCAAGACCCTGGTGGAATCAGGGGAGATGCATTTGGCAGATGGCAGGAGGATTGTGGCAGGTCGGTGCAGGCTTTAGGATGTTGAAGGGATTGAGTACAGACAAAACACCTATAATATTTGTTGTTAAAGGATTCAAATTTGCATTACTCAATCATTTTTCTTGTCTTTTTTTTTCTAACAATGTTCCTATACAGTCACCCCGAATCCTTTTATTTATCCTCTTTCATTATTTTCATTGTATTTATGTATGTAATTAGATCAAGTACGGGTTTGTTTTACTTTACCAGGCCTGTCTGATATATTTATTTTTGTTTTGTTACTTCTTTATCTTTTAAATTTATTTATTTGTTTAGTACTTTATAATAGCTTTATTTTATACCCAATTTTACATTCTAATAATGATTTTTCCCCCACTCTTGTCATGCCAATTAAAATTGTTCACTTCATAGGATAGATAGAAGAGGGAAGGGTGTAATGAAATAAATTTTATACTTATTACTTTAAAAACAGATCGCATTGATGTTATTAGATTCTCTTTAATGTTATCTAGAAGTATTTATTCAGCTTATAGTAAGGTGTTTTATTTGCTAGATTTGTTTTATCTGCATATATATCAGGTGGTCACAAAAAACACGCCACTTTTTGTCGGCTTGTATCTCTGAGACTCTTTATTGGATTTCTGTCAAATTCAAAATACAAGTAAAACAAATTTTATATGTAGACTGTCAAAAGTTCGTGAATAGGAATTGATAAACAAAAAATATACAGTGATTTTTCAAAACCATATTCAGAAATATACTATCAAAGAAAAATGACCTAATATTGCAGAGAGTAAAATGGCAACGATCTTAACCTGTTGCCATTTTTTAGTAAACATTAATTAAACATTATTTTCATCATAATTCTCATCATGTAAGAAATCGTCTACATAGCACACTCACATGCCTATTTTGGTCCCAACAATTACAAAGTTAGCACTTTTAGAAGCACCGTCCTCTTTAACGACCCAAAGTAGTCTCTTTTTCCAACTTGAAATGCACTTCAATGGTTATCTCCTCCCAACATAAAATAATCCTTCCTTTCAAGGGTTCTTCTGTGAATGCAGATCTTTGTCCACTATAAACCTTCACTGTCAAAGAATTCCAAATTGCGTAATCCATGGATTCAGGCGAGGTGGTTGAAGCGGCCATGAAGAAAAGCTTGTGGTTTTTTTTTGGCTCGTATGGGATGTAGCACCATATTATTGAAAAATGAAAATTCCTTACTGGATAAAGGTCTACACAATTTGACGAAACGATTCTCTTCTGATAATTTTATGTAATTATCAGCATAGAGTTTCCCAGGCATACCAACAAGTGTCTTCGTTAAAAAATTACTATGCATAAATGCCACAATAAGTTGCAACATCTTTTCAATATTGAAATTTATAGGTGGTGTTACAAGATTTTATATTATTCAAAGATTTTTATCTAATTATTTTGATATTTTGAAATTCTATTAAGAAAGAATTGTTCTAACTGTATTAAAAATTAAAAAAAATATTTTTATATCTTTTTACAAAAGAAATATATAAATAGCAGCCTTTTTTTTTTGTTACCACCTGATATGTAGTATATATTTAGTTATTATTTAAGTTATTTGAAAGACTTATATGATAGAAAAACTAACTTATGAAGTGTACCAAGTAAGACTTATTTGGGAAGTTCTTTTAATAATAACCATTTTTCAATTATTTCCTTCTAGCCAACTCTGGCATCAAACCCAGGCCTGACATCATCGTGGCCCATCCAGACTTCAGGATGATTGTACTAGCAAATAGGCCAGGCTTTCCTTTCCTTGGGAATGATTTCTTTGGATCTTTGGGTAAGATTGCAGCAATATGCAATGTCGGATATCAAATCAGTCAATTTTCATGATAGTAAGCATTTTCAAGGGTAGAAATTGACGTTAAATAACGCGTTTTGAATTCAATCTTGGTATATTTATCTTAAACATTTTTTTTACAAATGAAATTTTGGTTTTTCTATCATTTAAATGTCAGATGAATACTGAGAGGACATTACACTTGTTGAGAGTCTAATTTATATGAATGTTTGTTCAGAGCATTTTTGATAAATTCATCATGTTTAGCGATCTTTACATTGCTTCATTTAAACCTCTGACAGGCTTTGTGGATGCAAGACAACGATTAGAGGATGTGTAATCATCAGCTTTTGAATTATATCAGGCCACAAAGAAACTATTTGATGATTGTTTTCTCTTCTCTTTTAAATTTTACACCAGGTGACATCTTTTCCTGCCATGCAATAGACAACCCAGACACAGAATCTGAACTGGCCATGTTACGACAATATGGCCCAAATGTCTCTGAGGCCATCCTGAAGAAACTGGTAGCTGCATTTGCAGACCTACGTGATATGGCAGATCAAGGCCTCATCAACTACCCATACTCAACAAGGGAGGTTGTCAGTATGGTCAAACATTTACAGGTATTTATCTGGTGCTGATTGATTTTACATATTCAAAATGCTCTGACTTTTTTAAAATGATCATCATCTTTTAGCCCCTTTGATAGCTCAGCTTGTAGTGCATTTCCCTCATAAGCAAAGGAATTGAAATTGGTCTCGGGTGCAATTCAAGTTTTTCTGACCCATCTTTTCATCCAGAAGTGAAAAGGAAGTTTGGTTTGTTAAACCTGGTTGAGAGTACTTTGCAATAGACTGATGTTCTATCCAAAGGGTAATAAGCAATAGGTGCTGTCTGTTTGACAGAATTTGTCATAAATTCTGGCCTTTATTGCTTTAAATATTTCTTTTTTTATGGCATTTATTTAATTATTTATTTTTTACTTCATTTTATATATTTCAAATTCGTAAGATATCAATCCGTTTACTGTAGTCAAAAAATCAATCCTGATTCTACATGTTCTTTTTGAAGCAAAGCTTACTTTATCTCTCCCACTAGGAGAGTTGTTAGCATTATGACAGTAAATTATCTTTTGGCTGAAAGGTCTTCATCTAAAATCCTTTTAAAATTGAAATGCATACAACTCTGGAGGTTTATCCCTTTAACGATGAAACTGAATTTCACTGAAATCATAAATTTCTTTGATTATTTGTCTTTAAATGTCAGGCCTAATAGTTTGTACTGGAGAGCAAATAACAGCAACTTAACTCAGGCTTCAATGAATTCCTGGTTGTTTGCATTTACTGTTCTTTTGTGTAAAGTTGCGAAATCATGTCAGGTTAAAGTGAATTGACCCCTGTATAGGCTAAAGGGCCTTATATAGTCATTTTGTGGGACTCTTAGCAGACGTGCTGTCTTTTAAATGACCTATTTTTTGATGTAATGGACGCTAAACAAAAACATTTGGATTTATCGCTCTTATGTAATATTCTATTCAGCTTTGTCTTATGTGTATATTACAGTATGGTTTGTTTCAAGAACTCATGGGCTATCCTGCCTGCAATGTAAAAAATGTTTTCCAAAAAGTACTTGGATGTCATTATTTATCATATCAGACTTCTTTTATATAAAGGTCATGCATTTTTAAGATTAGAAGGATAAACATGAAACACTGACACTGTGCTTAACAAAACTTTGGACATATTTTTTAATGATAGAAAAGAGAACAGAAGAGTTTTCAAAAATTATTAGAGGACTCACTTATCCTTAATTTCTTGTTTTATCATTAGTTGCGTCAGTCAGTAACAATTGTAACTAGTAATTATCTCTTTCTACCCCTTCTGCAGTTATACCCCAGTGAAGGCCTTAACACAGTCGTCAAGAACGTCTTTGACTTTGATACCTACAACAAGGAACTCCAGGAAACCATAGTAGAGACTATGCAGAAGCATGGAATTCCATTGGGTGCCTCTCAGGCATCCATATCCCTGGCCAAAGAGTGAGCACATTGGTTTTGTTTAATGCTATCGTTGAGAGTGCATAAAGCAAATTAATAAGACAAGGAAACGCATTATTATTTTTGTTTGTTTTTTAAAAAATCAAAAATAAAAGCATCTCTTAATCTGAATCTGCATGCTACTCATAGTAGACTTACATTTTGAACATCAGTATTTCGGGGGGGGGGGGGGGGGGGGGGGGGGGGGGATGTTGAATATGACTGCCAATTTAGATGTCCAATCTGAAATGAGATGATACTCTTCGTGTAGTGTTATCATATCATATCATGTAAAGGGTGATTTAGGCCTACAGACCTTTGAATACCAGGTGGATTTAAATTTGATAAACCAGGAATTGATTATTTCTTTATCAAGCATTATACTTGATACTGTTCCAAAGTTTTGCAGCTCTGTTAATAAAAAAAAAATCCCTAATGCTAGTTTATATCTGTCAATAAATATTTTAAATCGGGCTCCTCTGGTACTTTTTGTACTTGAAAATGAAAAAAAAAGTCAGAAGTATCCAAGTCAACCTCAAGATGGAATAATTTATACAACTGAATGAGGTCTCCCCGAATGCTCCTATATTGGTAAGTCTAGGTAATTCCAAATACCTATCATGATTTGAAAGGCCCTCAATTGTCGCCCTCTTTTAGACATTTTCAATGCTAATAGATTGCCTTTTGTATATTAGATCCACATGCAATTGCCATATTCAAGGATAGGCCGTACGAGAGATTTGTACAAATTTATAAAAATACATTTGCCTAGAATAACAAAATTTCTGAAGATCATAGCCATCATTCGTCATTCTATTAGCTCTGTTTATACAGTCATTAATATGTAAATCAAAATTATTATTTTTGTCAATAATGATCCCCAAGATCCTTTTCAGAATGAGTGTTTAAGATGTTAGCATGAGTTTTTGGTAGAACATTCCCATCTTTGTTGGTGAAAGGTTCGTCTTCAATTGTTCAACTTGCTCTTTCCTCTTTTTACCTTGAAATTATGATTTCATTTCTTACTGATGAGAGTAAAATATTTTTCAGAAAATCAGAAAGAAGGAAAATTCATTTTGTTGTGTCTGGAAAACTGGTAATGTTTGACTTTGAATTAATTGAAAGTTGATCAAACTGTTTGATGTTTGGTTTCCATGTAACCCTGAGAATTGTGCTTTCATAGAAATTGTAAATAGTATTTTATTATCAATGTATTAAGTCATCACAATAATGTGCTAATGTTTGATTTGTGAAAATGCATGTATCAACTTTTGAGCAATAATGAGTACCATCATTTTTATTTTTATTTTTGAATATATAATATCGACTGAAATGCTCAGTTTGCAGTCAGTGGATTTATATAAAGACGAGGAAGATGAAGAAAAATTAATGAATTATGACAATGTATGCAGAGTGACAGGATATGGTATTGTATGCAAATGTGAGAATGGTAAATATTTGTGTGAAAGTATGGCCTGTTTATGAGTGGTGTACAAGTGTGCTAAATATAGAGCTGTCTGTCAGATGGTGGAAGGAAAAAAAAAATCATATAAAGATCACGGGTACATTGAATTGTTAAATAATATGTAAAAGTCACTGTATGTGAAAAAAACAATAAATATTCTTGTCTCCACAAATCTTTTAAATTGAGTGTTTGTTCCTCTTTCTTACTGAATAATGATTTTTGACGAATACAAGCACGGAATTCTCAGGGTTTACTTTTGAAATCAAATGTTCGATCACTGTATTTGAATACTAAGCTTGTTAGAAGCTGTGGACTGTAAAAAAAAGTAATGTGCAAAAATGAGTATAGTAGCTTCAAAAAAGACCAAAGTACCAAACAAGGAATGTTTCAGGGCCGCCTGACTGGATTAGAACTGATGTATTAGTATTACGTTTTAACGGTTTTTGTTATTGGCTGGAGAAGGATTTTGAGCCCAAAGCATTCCTTGTTTGGTATTTTGTTCTTTTTTTTTTTGAAGCTGTTATATTCATTTTTGTATTTGACTGATCTTCATGTGAGTTGGCAGTGGAGTCCTGTTTTTGTAAATTTCATCAGAGGGGCAGCATGACTCAGTGGTATGGTCTTTGCTTTGTACCTAAGAAACTGAGTTTGACTACCTGCCATGCTACGTGGCCATGAGCAAGTCATCTCGCCCTAGCTCATTTTGCGGCGCTGTACTGTGGCTGACGCTTGGGTTATTCCAGTTTCCCTTTGGAATAGACCCAAAAGATAAAATTCCCCTTGGGGATGAATAAAGAGAATTTTAATTATTATTTATTTGTTACTTATTATTTTTATATTTTATTTTATTTATTCATGCTTGCTTTATCTTATGTCTTCATTGATAGGAAACCAGTGACTGAAAATCTACATTTTAACCTCTACTGGCAGAGTTCAATTTGATATCTTATGTCCGTGTTACACTTGCAGCTAGAATCATAGTAAATGGGTGATAAGAAAAGTCTCTATGAATCGTGGTTCAGAATACCCAGACACACAGTTGTAGGCCTGAGCATTTTCTAAAATCTGTCTCCAAATTACATCCTGCCACTGTTTCAAGACGTTGTCGGGCATAGAGGTTTTGAAATAGATAGATCCACCTTTCCCATCTTATTTTTATCCACCTATATTTGCGGAAGGGGTCGCAATAATTAAGTTGGTAGAACGCTTACCTCTCAAGTAACATTAACATACAAACTAAATTGGAAAGATCGTGTTACAAACATATGCAAAAAAGCAAACTCTACCTTAGGCTTCCTCAGAAGAAACTTATACGACAGCAAGAGGGAAATAAAGTTAATGTGCTGCAAAGCATTTGTTAGACTTACACTAGAATACAGCAGCTCTGTCTGGGACCCTCACCACAAATCAAAAATCCAAGAAATCAAACAAATACAAAACAGAGCAGTGACATTTATAAATCAAACAACAAAGATAAAAAACACGAAACTGATTTAAATCTCCAACCACTACAACAGAGAAGAAAGTCTGACAAAGTAACAATATTTTGCGAAGGCCTAAACGATCAAGTTAAATTACTCCTCAGTGATATTCAACCAAATAATAGGAAGTCATCCAAGTTTATGGTTCCCCACTCAAGAGTGGATGCACACTTGAACTCGTTCATACAATCGACATTAAGAAAACGGAATAGTCTCGCATCTCCAATGAAAGAAAAATACTGTGGTCTGTGAAATCTTTAAAATCTGACGTTACAGACTTAAAAGGAAGTAGAAGAAGATGAAGAAAAGGACTGATATTGCTGCTGAGTGCAGTCAAAGGTTTTTCTTTGACTCTCTGATCACCTAGTAGTTGCCTGATATCTAGATATGGTAGAAATTCCTTTGCAATTGATACTTGTCCTATCTGAAGACATCACATAAGTACTCATTGAGTACCCCAATGCAACAGAAGTGGAAAACATTTAATCATTTAAAAGAATTATTTTTTAGAGTCCCAAATTAAATTTTCGTTAGGTTGCTAAGTATGGTTATTAACTGTGGCCTGACCCTCCATCACTGGGGGCTACCACAGGCAGATAAAGAAAAAGAAAAAGAACTATAAGATGAAGAAGAAGCGGCGATGGGGC